>NW_015386540.1:319920-321153 GCF_001527695.2 Protobothrops mucrosquamatus
TGGAGGATGAGTTCGGAGATTTTTAACCTCAAGTGAAGGTTGGCAGAAGCCTGATGGATGCTCCTAGAATAGCAATTGCTTAATAAGAGCAGTCTGAAATACAGTTTATTCTAGACTCTGGGAGAATCAAGCATTGTTTAAACAGGCAATGTTTTAGTTATAAAGAAAGAGAAACTTAGATATAGGAAAGATTGAACAAAAAGGAATGCCATGGAGATAATAAGGAAGTTAGTGTGATGGAGGAAAAACAGAAATGAATGTGTTGCAGCCAAAACAAATGGTGCCATGGGAGGAGGGGAATTGTGAATCAAGGTCCATGAAGAGAATGCAGGATTTAGAGAGAATAAGCTGGCATTGTGGAGTAATGAAAAATGTAGGAATGATACAAGTAAGGGAAGGAGGGAGAAAAAAGACAGAAGGAAGAAGTTTCAGAATGAATTGGCTGACACAGAGAGAGATCGAATTCTATACAAAGTGTGTTTTCTCTGAAATTTCAGCAGAAGGTAGACTCAAAAAGTTTTGATGGCCTGTATCCAATTTCTTTAGCAAGTAGCTTGCCTTTTAAAGCAACAGCAACAGCAACAACAACAATAATACCACTTTACAATGCCTTGGTAAGGCCACACTTGGAATACTTCATCCAGTTTTGGTCACCATGATGTAAAAAAGATGTTGAGACTTTAGAAAGAGTAAAGAGAAGAGCAACAGAGATGATTAGAGAACTGGAGGCTAAAACATATAAGGAATGGTTGCTGGAATTGGGTATGTCTAGTTTAACGAAGAGAAGGACGAGGGTGGACATGATAATAGTATTCCAATATCTCAGGGGCTGCCACAAAGAAGAGGGAGTCAAGCTATTTTCCAAGGCGCCTGAAGGCAGGACAAGAAGCAACGGATGGAAACTAATCAAGGAGAGAAGCAACCTAGAACTAAGGAGAAACTTCCTGACAGTTAGAACAATTAACCAGTGGAACAACCTGCCTCCATAAGCGGTGAATGCTCCAACACTGGAAGTTTTTAAGAAGAGACTAGACGGCTTCCGGTTTGAGTTCCTGTGCCGATGGCAGCTATTCTTTTGGCTGCCTGCCCCGAGGACGCGTAAAAGCCGCAGGAGCAGCGTCAAACAGCTGCTCCGCGGCTTGAATCCCCTTCCCCGGGCAAAGGGGAGGGGGGAGAGTTTCCCTGATAGGGGTAGAGCTCCTGAGCTCCCACAGTTTTATAGCTGTGGGGGTG
>NW_015386540.1:322516-334600 GCF_001527695.2 Protobothrops mucrosquamatus
TATTTATTTAAAGCTTCAAAAAACAATAAGGCATACTCTGTTGTTCATGTATAAGAAAATAATGATACAAAAGGTGAACTGATTGCTTATTAAAATCAGCTTGGACTCAGCTCTGACATATAACATATTACAAGGAACATACCATTACTTCCCATAGCATGATTTGGTTTAAATTTTTAGATAAATACCAACTTCCTCACATTCACCTTTTTCCTTCATAGTTTATTTATACAACATTCAACATTGATTAGTTGTTCACTTTGTAATTCATATAGTAACATTTTAATATCTTTTGTAATCTTCAGTTGGTACTGGTTGTTCCAAACTTTCTGCCAAAAATGGTGTTGAATAACTTGTGTAATTCTTTGGGTTGTAGGCAAATCCTCAGATTTCCATGCTTCTTGCAAATGTTGTTTTTCTTCAGTAGAGCAAATAATCTCTTATTTCTATTCTATCCTGTTCTGTTTGTTTTTATTATATTGATTCATTTCTCAAAATATTACTATTACTAAGAGTGATATGATGAGTTATATTCTTAGGAGATAGCCAAATGACTTCTGATTGATCTTAGTCAACTGATTCTGCATCCGGCTCATTCTGCTAGACAGAATAGAAAATTTGGGGGGGTCTAGGTGCTAAGGAAACACTTCAGACTTATCTTATTTAGTTATTTTGTCTGCACCAACTTATACATGTGGAACTTGCCAACTTATTCCCAATAATTTGTGCTGCCCATGCAGATTCAGTCTAAGAAGAACTCATGTTGCTTATACTTTTTTTTTGTAATAATTGCATAAAAATGAATCATTTGTTTCATCATGCACTGATGACTCTTATTCTGATGGTCTTGCTGAGGTTATTATTCAATTCACTAAGACTTGTTCAAGAAAACTGCTCAATGGAATACACCCCAAAGAGCTTTTGACAAACTTCTTATAATTTCTTAAATAATAAATGTGGCCAAGCATAATGAGCTTGGTTTTAGAATGTAGAATTATGGCTTCATAGTTGTCTCCATTCAGCAACACAGAGCATAATTCAGATCTTATATTCCAGCGATATGCTAGGAACAAATCATTCTATTCATCAAATTTCAGCTAATATATCATTTTAGTGGTTGATGATAGTATTAACCTATCATTAATTTGTTATAGATGCAGATTTGCCAGTTTTCATTGAAGACATTTTATTCTACTTGAAATTGCAAGATTAATTGCATGACTAAAAAAATCCATGGTTTGTTTCTCACAGAACAGTAGTTACCATATTTCTAACCAAACTCTGTTAAATATTATTGTTAAAATGTTATATAGAGTTGAAAAATTGTGTTTTTTCCAAAATACTTTTACTATAACAATAATATAAAATCAGTTTTATAAGCTGTCTAGCATCAGAAGCATGTCAAATTTGTAAGAGGCATGCATACTTTCAAACACTGTTTTGTTTTCCTTTAAATAAAGAAAACCTAAATAAATTCAGAAACTCTTTTATAACCTTAAATAGCATTCATGACAGTGCCACATTAAAGGCCATACCTAAAATGGAGACCATTTCTGTCCGCTCTGTTAATTTCAATAAATTTAATACTACTAGCCATAGCACTTTTTCACCACTGACATAATGACTGTAAGAGTATCTAAATGGACAGCTCAATTATATAATCATACAATTAATTCAGGATTGTAGCTCACCAGCCATGTGAATATATTTTGTTACTATTAGAATTTTAATTCAGTATTCTTTGGAAATGTCTTTTTTTTTAAAAAAAAAAACCCAGTAACATTCTGTCCCTTCAAGGGCTGAGCTTGCTTCCTTCAAAAGTAATTAGGAGTGTTTTAAGAACAGGGAAGAAATACTGTACTGAAGACAGCTCTGCAAAAAGTGGAACAGTATGAAGAGCTGGCGTATAGATTAGCTATTTGTATTTCCTTTCTGGACAAGAAGAGAACCTGAGACTGCCCATAAGTGCTCCACAAACTTGCTTCTCATGAGGAGACTGCAAAAAAGCTGTCTTCAGTCAATTTAGAGCTCCTTTGAGGGCATAACCATCTGGTTCCAACTACAGTTAGCACATTTGAAAAGACATTGAGTTTGTACACTTTTTAAATCTCTTTTTGAAATTACTTGTTATTGTTGTTTTGGGGAAATGCTTTTGTTTTGAATTCTTTTTTTTAAAAAAATAAGATTTTTTAAAAAATGACAATAAAGGAAATTAGAAGGAATTACAGACAACAATTATTGGAGAACACTCAAATTTGTTTTACTAATACAGAATGAAGCAAAATATTTTAACACTGGACATACTGAAGGATATTTTTGAACAATGCAACCAGAAGCTAATTTTAACTGTTTCTATATTAGACTGTGTTTTAAAAAATGTTATAGGAGAGGAACTAGTTTTACCTGACAAGATTGAGACTGATTTGAAAGTGGATTTAAAAATGATAAGATGTAAGAATAACATAGGAAAATATGGTATATACAGAAGAAATTAGCTAATATGTTAATAATTAATTAATGGAGACATACAAATAAAAAACCAATAGACTGATCTAAATAATTTTCCTATATTGGATTTAAAAAAGTATACTTAAGTATTTTTTTATAAAAATCCATTACTAATTAATTAATTAATTTGTATGGTCATCCATCTTATTTAAGTGAAGCTAGATGGCTCACAACCATCCTATAAAAAAAAATCTTAAAAACCAAACTCCAGTGCTAATTGAGTTATAGAGTCAACAATTTCAGCAAAAAGGCTGTCATGCAGTTAGAAGTCTGGTACAGCAGCAACAATCCCAAATGTTCCCTAGTATCCAACTTAACAAATGGGGTGCCACATCCATTGAAAGTAAATATGTAGCATATTTCATCATCACATTTCCACCTCTGTCCTGCAGATATAGCTGATGCCATTCCTAAAATCAAATTAAGTACATTTCTGAGAGGGGGACACTCTCAAGATTCAACCAGGTTTGGGTGATACTTGCCAGGTTAGTCCTCACACCTGTTACCAACTCATAGATGAATGAGGCCTTATTACATCCTGACTTGGAATTCAGTAATATCAGGCAGAAGCCAGAGCTTCTGATGCCTGCTGGCTGTGAATTGTGAGTGAATGCAAGGCTGGAGTGAAGCATCAGTGATAAATACCAAACTTTCATTCCCTATGAGTGGCCTTCCCCTGTATTTCACCATACTTGTTTACACTCATCATCACAGAGATAGGAGCGCGGTAGCTCATGTGGTTAGGACAATGGATTGGAGGTCAGCAAGCCTATGTTTGAGATCTGTGTGCTGCTGCATGGCAGGGTGAATTCCCATCTTTTGCTCCAGTTCCTTGATGGGGACATAAAGGAGCCCCCACTGGTGTCTCCCAGGCAACAATGATGTCACCAGCTAAAAACCCAGAAGCATCTTAAATGGTGCTTCCATCATGAATGGGACAGGACTACAGAGATGATCTGTCCTGCCACAAATTCCTTGGAATCCCCCTCATACCCCAGCCCACACTGGAAGATCCCTGTGATAGGGATTCCCCACTCCATATCACTCACTCACTTCACCCCATACCACACAACAATGATGTGAGAATATTCAAGATGTCTCTATTCAAAGATCAGTCAAAATTAATTATTTTAATCTGCCTGAGATTTACTGCAGAACACAGACTGCGTACCTTGAGGATCTGAGAGAAAAACATAAAATTCAACATCCTGGTTTATCAGAAACTGGATTAGGCATATTGGAATATTTTCTTAAGGTCAGGGTAAAGAAATTGCAATCTAGGACCATTTACAACCAACCACATCTTTTGGGGGGGATGCTGGGGCACATTCTACCATGGCTGAGATCAAAAATTGGGAATCTTTTTAGAATTTGTGGGTTTAAGATGCAAAATAGGCACCTTGAGCCATTTTGAAAGAATTCATTTTGCCCTTAAAACTCCTAAAAACTCTCAAAATGATCCTTGGCCCTTTCCATTTTTGGAGCACAACCTTTGGCATGCTATATAAAGCTTGGTGCAGCCCTTGACCTGATGTCAGTTGCATTCCTGTCATAGCCCCCAACTGATCTTAATATTATTCATGCCTCTGGTTGTCTGTCTTCTTCATTCTTTCTATCGCCCTTGCCCTTCTCTCTTTTGTGGCCTCTTGCTGATATGAGGTTGAGTGTTAGTCAGCTTTGTGCCAAATATGAATTTGTCAGCTTGCTTGAATTCCAAGATATATCAACTATGATCGTAAAACACTCAGTGCCAAAGGCTGTTCAAATAACATCTTGTTTTATCAGTTTTGAAATTTTCCAATGAAACGAGAAAGAAAACTATCTTTCTCATGTGTAATATTTATTTATTTATTTATTTATTTATTTATTTATTTATTTATTTATTTATTTATTTATTATCTATATCTATCTTTATCCCACATTCTGGATCACAATCTGGGCTGGCTCACAAATCTTTCTCATCTTCATCCTCAATATATTAAGTCATCCATTCCCATAGGTTCCCATAGGGCAGCAACAGGATGGACGTGCATTCATACTCAGAACCATGCTATGAGATTTAACATCCTTTTGGCATTTTTTAAATGTTCAAAGTTACTTAATAGCAATAAAATAGAGCTTTTCATTGTTCCAGGAGCCAAATATTACCCAACAAATATCTGTTATGACACTTAACATTTTTAGTGTTAGTAAATTTTTTTTATATATATATAGACATGCTTTGTACATCATGCTGAGCACCTTCAAAACAACAACAACAACTGTTTTCTTACATACAAATATTCATTTTAGTTTTCCCCAATTTTCACATCTTCCAGATGTATGGACATTTATTCTCAGAGGCAGCATTAGCAACCTGATTCTATTTTCCCATCACTTTGTTCATGGGATGTTATACATGAAAAGAGTTACAGTTATGCTTAAGTACTCAGTGCCAAAAAATTTTCAAATAACATCTTGTTTATCAGTTTTGAAATTTTGCAATGAAACCAGAAAAAATTTCTTATGGGTAATATTATTTATTTCACTTGATCTTTCACACTGTTAATGGATAATACTTGATAACATGAAGTGTGCATGTTTCTCAAAAAAAAGGAAAAAAAAGAATGTGGTTTTGTTGACAACAGTGGGTTGTAACAAGATTAGCTGTAATCTTAACTAGTGGAAATCAGATATCGCTGAATGTGTCACCATATTATGAACATACTTTTCTGTATCACATTTTCCCCATTCTTTATTCTTTACCTCAACCTACTAAATATGCATATCTTTTGTTTTATAATGCCATTTGACTAAAAATAATTGGTATAGTTTCCCAAAGATGAATGTTCTGTTATTAACACTATTTTCAGAGCTATCAAATGGTAAATACCTCCATATCTGGCAATTAAAATGTGATCACCTCATTTGACATTGTCACTTTAAGAAAAATATTAGCAGCACTTTAGTTAAAATTCTCACGCTTACAGATGTTTGCAGAATTGGTGGGGGAATTTTACCTATCTATTAGGAAAGGGGTGAGTTGCTTGATGTATTTCAGTGCAGGGCCTGAAAAATTGGTATTACATGCTCCCATCTCTGAGAGCCAGTGGCAATATAGGATGCTGAAATTTCCAAATAACCTTTAAGGGAACCATATGTAAAGTACATTGCATAGTTCAGCCAGGTGGCTATGAAGCTATGAATTACCTTTGCTAGGTTCTCCTGCACCAGTAGGATGACAAATAGCACAGCAAAGGTCCCCTTAGTGCTAGGTTCTATCTGATGTTCTAGAAAATGCTAGGAGTCTAGAAGGACCTCCATATTGGTGGATCTGCTCTTTCCTGAGTAGTTCCTGCCCATCCAAAGATAATCCTAGTATTGCCAGACAACCCTGATCTGCAAATAATAACTCTATTTTGCTCATTTTGAGTCTGTTCTCTCCCTTCCAGGCACTTATAGGACTACGAGAGGGCATCAACCCTTAAGCATCACCAGCACATTGATGATATTACATCTTGATGAAACAGATGACCATCTAGCAACTTCATACAAATATTAAAAACAGTCAAGAAAAGAGTGGCCATTGTGGCACTCCACATATCAGGTACAGTTGGCCTGATCTTTCATTCTCTATCCACTACTGATTGGAAGTGCCAATGAGGAAGAAACAACCCTCCTGCAAAATAGTGCCTCCCCCATCCCATAAGTGATCCAGTATAATACACATCACAGTACAGAAAACGTTGTTCAAATTCCATCACAAGTCATCCAAAAGAATGATCAATGTTGTCTTTGTTTCATAGCCAGGGCTGAACTCTAAGTGAAAAGAAGACAATGAAAATGGCTCATCACCACTGTCTCAACCACCTTTATTTTGTGGATTCAGGATAGTATTTGTCGAAAACCCCAGGATGCAGTGATATCTTCTTCCGAAGGGAGTACACCACAACCTCCTTCAAGACTATTGGAAATTCTTTCTCCTACAGAAAGGTGTTGACAATTTCATAGCACTTCCTCTGGGTACAATATGTACCAGTTTTGCATCCATCTAATTATAATATAGACCACCCACACAGTGCCATTTTTTTTCTTTTAGAATCTCACATGACACTCTGTTGAACATTTTGCCAAAACCAAACACTATGTACCCTATTCCCATAGTCAACAAAATTACCCTGTCAAAAAGATATGGTTGGTTTGGTATGACCTATTATTGATAAACCTATGCTGGCTCCTGTGAAGCGATGCCACTTTGTCTAAAATCCTACAAACTAACTTCCAAAGTTTTGGTTGATATCAGTGTCAAGCTGATTAGTCTATAGTTACTCAGCTATATTCCCCATCTTTTTTTTTTATTGATAGGTACAAAATTTATTCTTCTGCAAACTTCTGGCATCACACCATTCCTCCTTGATTTTACAAAGTTCAAAGAAAGAGATTCTGGAACGATACCTACAAACTCTTTCAAGACTCTCAGATGGTATTGGCCTGGAGACTTAAACTTCTTCATTGTAGATAATAGATGTTCCCTAATTATCTCTTTACTTTTGGGGGAGAGTGCCACTCCCTCCTTGTGTCAATTGTTCTAGTTAAGTTCATTTGAACACAGTTCTTGGAGAAAAATAAGAGCTACGAGATCTACTCTCTAATAGTGATATTTCATATCTCCAAATGGTGGGCCCATCCTTCCTTTTTATTGTTTTAATGTTGAATTAGCAAACAAAAAAGAAAAATAACTTATTTTTGTTTCCCATGCAAGCCTAGGTTCTTTTTGTGCTCTAGCTTTTCTCACTTCTCCCACTGGAGGGTGCAAGATATCCAAACTTCTATTAACCTACCTTCTCTCCATCCTGCTCTACAGGATTCAATAGGCTATGAATATCCTCTGAAGTCAAAAATTTAAGGATGGTTTAATTTCTTTTTCTTATTAATTTAATTTCTATTCCACCTACTCTCTAGGAATTCTGATCTTAACATCTTAAACCACTCTATCAGATTGATTACCTTACTTCTTTACATCCTGCTGTACAAGATTTAGTGAATATGAGTATACTCTTCACTTTGAAGTCAGATATTTCTGGTTAATTTAGTTTCTTTTTTTAACTTTACTTAATTTATGAAAGTTATATTCTATCTGCTATCTAGGAATTTTGATCTTAACATCTTAAAACACTTCACCATAGTGATTACCACGAGTCCAAAAGACATTTATAAAATATACCTAAATACATTATTTTGTTGAGAAGTAGTCAGTCGCTCCCAGGGGGAAACTCTATGTTTACTGCAAAATCAGAGAAAGCAAATTATAGCTTTGGGGACTAGTTTAGGCCATAATGATCTATCAGGACCCAATATTAATATGAGCTGTGGTGGCACAGTGGTTAGAACGCAGTGTTGCAGGCTAATTCTGCTGACTGCCAGGAGTTCGATCTTGACCAGCTCAAGGTTGACTCAGCCTTTCATCCTTCTGAGGTCGGTAAAATGAGGACCCAGATTGTTGGGGGCAATATGCTGACTCTATAAACCACTTAGAAAGTGCTGTAAAGCACTATGGAGTGGTATTAAGTCTAAGTGCTATTGCTATATTGTAATTTTGCAGAAAAGAACTATCTGATCTGATGAAGTCTGATTTTCTAATGTTTTACTATTCACATAATTTTACAGCTCAAGCGACTATTGCAAGGGTTTATTCCATTTTATTTTAATATAATTGCACACATAGCAGTTCCTATATTTTCTCTTTATAAAATATATTATATATATATATATAAAAGCATAAAAATAGCAATCCTTATATTGGAAAAAGTCATTTGCCATCTAGAGATGTGAAGATACAGTAATTTTTTATCAATGTCTATATAAGACAACAATAATGTAAATTATAGTTCACAAAAGTTAGATATGAAGAAAAATTATTGTTTTCTGAGGAAGAATCAAAATGGTTTCTACAAAGAAAAGTCAATACTGAACATATAGATTGGTATGATTCAATATACTTCATTATCTATCAATGTTTCCCAACCATGACAACTTTCAAATGTGTAGACCTTTCTCTGCTAAACTAAATTACACATCTGGAAATTGCCAACAATGATAAACTCTGTAATAGGGATTGACTTGAGAAACCTAACAGAAAGCTCTTCCTTCTACTTGTAGATTTTATATGGATAAATGTAATAATGGGACTCATTTTTACAAAGTATAGTAGGTTAAAAACATATAAATGTATTAGAAATATATACGTATTTGAATAATAATTGCATTTGCTAATTACTGTATATGCAGTTTTATATATGTATAGGTATAGGTATATGGCTAAAATGGTAAAATCATTTTTTGCTAAAATGATATATCCTTTTCTCTTTCCTTTGTACTTTTTCATCCTCTCTCTGTCTTTGTGTGTACTCTGACAATATATGTATTTTTATTTTTCTGGCTTTTTCTGCTTTTTGACATTTTTTTAAAAAAAGCAATAAAAGAATAAACAAACAAACAAATAAAAGAAATCTGATTGAAGGTTTTATAGTAGAGGTGGGCATTTATTTAACAAATAATACATCTTACCCCGGGGGGGGGCACATGAAAAATTGGGACTGTTGTAAAAGGGCTGCCTCCATTGCAACACTGCCCCCTGCTGCCATCTTTCTGCCCTCAACACTGCCTCCGCCTTGTTCCTGCCCCAATGCTACACCACTGCCCTGTCCTCTGCTGCCACTTCCCTGTCCCCACCCAGCCACTGGCTCACCCCCTGCCTTCCCATCCATGTTGCTGCCCCACTGCCCCCGCTGCTGTCATTGGCCCACCCCTGATGCATTTATTGCATTATTCATCTTATCACAGCAAGTGGCAGGACAAACCATGGTGAAAACAAACCATGGATCAGATCTTTTCTCTCATTTCCAGAATCAAGTGTAGGCACAAACTTCCATACTTTTTTGTCCATCACTCCATCATTAAAATATTTCTGTCATTGCACCACATGTAAATAAAATATTAAATTTAACGCAGAAGAAGAATATTTTTCTTTCAAGTAGATCAGGGGTGTCAAACTCAATTTCATTGAGGGCCGCATCAGCACTGCGGTTGCCCTCAGGGGGCGGGGGTATGTGGCCAGGGTGGGGGCGGCCTACTGGGTGGGCATGGATGGAGTAGGTGTGGCCTACTGGGTGAACATGGCCAGCTCTACATCGTTCACGTCAAGGGTGCCTGTGGGGGCCTGGGCAGAAGTGGGACAGATCTGAGGGTCTCTGGCAGAAGGGGGTGGGACCGGGACAAGCACCAAGGCATGGTCCATTTCTTCATTCCTCACAAAGGGGGACACCTCCCCAGCATGCACCCAGGGGGCGGAGCCGACGCGGCAAGGGCTGGTTCCTCGCTGTTTCTAGACGGCCTTGTGGAGCTAAGACTGAATGGGTTTCAGCATAGATGGCCACTACAAAATTGTACATTGTCTCCCGGCCGGCCTGGGCCAGGGCCAAGGCAGCGGGGGCCGTTCCCTCACTGTTTCCAGGATGGCTTCACGGGCCACATGAAACCACTTCATGGGCCGCATCCAGCCCCCGGGCCTTGTGTTTGACATGTCTGAAGTAGATGAACAAATAAAAATCCATATTTTATTATTATTATAGAAAAAAATAAGTATTCTGGATTGAGTGGTATTTAGGTAATTTATTGAAGAGTAGTATGGCTGAATTTATACAGAACTGACAATTGAATTCTGAGTTGACAGTTCTAAAATTATACCTCTTTACTGGCCAAATATGATGCAAAAAATGGCGTAAACAAGGCATTGGAGAGCAAATTACACTGTGTATAAGATTAACCTAGAGATGACAGCAACTAATGAGAAAAATCCTTAGATTATGATGAATTGTTCAATAAAACCTCCAGGTCCTTACATGGCAGACATGAAAAAAGCAAGTTTCATGCTAGGAAAAATACTGAAAATACCGCAATTGTAGTACACACAGCCACACATATGTGCATTTAAAATTGAGTTAAAAGTAAAATATTATTTTAGAACAAGAACAGGATGATCACAATGACCTTGTGACTGAGCATTTTATGAAGGAAATGTAATTTCTGAAAAAGCTGCAATTTTTGTAAAAATGATAGAAATAATTGGAGATGTTTATATAGTTATCATAATGCAAAAAAAATTGAGAGAACTTTCCTGTATTTCTTATAATTCCAGGATTGGGATCTTGGATAAAGTGAATGCATACAAGTATTAAATGTATTATCCATGTATATTTATAGAATAAGCCCCAACAAGTAGAATTGGTATCCATAATCTTGTTCAACAACTTCTGCTCAAATTGGAAAAGGTCACTCTATCAGAACTTAATGACCTGAACTTCTCTGGGGATGTGCTCTTGAGAATGCTAACTTTTCTCGCTTCTAAGGCTTCAATAACTTGTTCCTGGAAGCTCCCAACTGCATATATAGCTATTGAGAAAGCTAACAACTGCAACACTGTTAGCATTCCATAAGACAAAAGTTTTAGAATGCAATAGAGGGTAGTCATTGAATTACTTTACGGTTTATGCAATCTAGTGTAAAATTGAAATACCCTGATTCATGGATGTCATCAACCTTTCCTGACCACATAGTTTCAATTTGACGGACAAATATATCAACCAATCAAAGGAACACCCATGGGATCACCATTTGTAGGAGTCATAGCAGACTCCTAGTGCAATCTTGGAATCTATAGTATTCCCACATATACTTTCCAAAGAATAGATCCAGTACAAAAATGACATCTTTTTCATAATAAAAAAGAACCAACTAGAGAACACACACAAAATTATCACTACATCTTCAAAGTAATAAATTCAGAAGGGAAGAAAAAAAATAACAACATGCTACCCTTCATGGATTTCCTCATCAGCAGAGGCAGTAATGGCAAATTAGAAACACAAGGCTATTGTAAAACTTCCCACATAAACCAAGTGCTCCATTACCAAAGTAACAACCCTACCTCCCACAAGAGAAACTGTGTAAGAGCATTATTTCGATGAGCACAAACACACTACAGCAATCCTGAATATTAGAAGAAGGAAGCAGATCATCTATATAATATCTTCTAACAAAATGGAGAGTCACATAACATATCAAAAAGTGCCTGACCATTCAACTTAATATAGCACAACCAACACAAATGATGAAAGGTATAACACTGCGATACATGAAAAACATATCTGAAACTGACTATTACAACCACATGACATCACCATAGCACACAAATCAATTAAACCCCTCCAAAACATCCTAAACATCCTAAGTAAACCAACGGGCCTAGCAGCCACAGAAAGAAAAAACAGGAGTCATTCAAGGATTGTAAAGATTGCAACAGTCACAATGTAGGATAAACAGGCAGAAGACTAGCAGACTGGCCCGAGAGGAACTAGGGGAGTCCTCTCCGAGGCCAAGGCCAGTCCTGTCTGGGGGGCGCGGAGTGGTAAGGGAGGAGACTGGGGAGCTGGCGGAGGGTGGTGTGATAGGTACGGTCAGTGGGAGGGGCAGATATGGCGGGAGCAGAGGACCATATCGGGTTCTGGGAGCACGCACACGCTGCTTACAAGCTTGTGG
>NW_015386540.1:337458-340147 GCF_001527695.2 Protobothrops mucrosquamatus
AATAGAGAACTAGAAGCCTGGCACTCAGACAAACTGGTCATCAATAGGCACAAAGAGATTAACAGTATCTCTATATCATTCAAAAGAGACAATCAGAAAGCCAAAAGGGAAACAAAAAGACCAAGACACAGTCTCACCAATAATCAACAACCAGATGAGCAAAGATTAACACCAAGATTAACACTAAACCAACAATCAAGAAGTAAACAGTACCCTAAGAAACTACCAACTCAGACAAACAAGCTAACAGTAAACATTAAAGCCTAATCACCAAGAATACTCCCACCAACACTGTCAAGGCAAGCCACTAGTTTATAAAATGAGATCAAACCCTACTCCTTTTTAGCATTGGTGATGTTACCTAGTTTTGTAATGAAATGTCTGCAAGAAAACAACCAAGCTCAGAAAGCATTAAGTACCCACAGTTCAACCCTGAGCTGCAAATATTCTCTTCCATTGATACAATCAACTTTTTTCACCTAATTTTCATGAAATATTTTCTTTAGAGGGAAAATGGTCAATACATGTACTGAAAGATATGGACTGGAGAGCTGTATTCTGTGAAAAAAAACCCAGGGAAGTTTGATTAGTCATCGGCCTGGTGGAATATGAAGAAGGAAAAGTCATTTAGTTATTGCTCAGCCTGGCAAGCTGATGGGCAATTCTCCATGTCAACTACTAGCCAGCTTCAAGGGAGGAAAGGCAGTTACTCATTGGCCTTCAAGTTATTTCAAACTCTCGGTTCACCAAGAGAATTGACTGTGTTCATAGTATAAAAAATTAGATAGATAGATAGACAGACAGACAGACAGACAGACAGACAGACAGACAGACAGACAGACAGACAGACAGACAGACAGACAGACACATATAAGTGCTTCCTTAAAAAGCATATTTATTAGAATTATAGCTTATCTTTAATTCATGAGCTGAAGACAGTATACACAGTGCTGTCTTCTCTTATTTTGTACACAACAGCCTTACTGCATAAATTAGATTGAGAGAGTATGACCAAATGAGCTGAAGGTAGAACTGAGATGGGGTTTTCCCATCCCATGCCATAAAGAGGTTATGGGGAAGACTGGAGGGAGTGATAGGTATGCCATTCTGGACATATGGGGGAAATTGACTTAAAATCTAATGAATAAATAAGCCTCAGAAAAGATTGTATAACATCTGAAAATTTGAATCTTTCACTCTGTTTGGTTGGCTAAATAAATGAAAAATGTTGCTCGGTGGAAACCTGCTAAGGGTTGATTACTGCATGATAGATTCTGTCAAACACGTATAAGCACAAGAAGGATACAATTAATATAATACATGTGGACATTTGCATATCATCTGCCAAATACTGTCAGTTGCCAATATGTTGCTAGACATGTTGCCAGATGTTGCCAAAATAGATAGCTAAGTGCTCCACAAATACTCATTCCTGATGTCTTGTGAAAATACACAGTTTTAATTTTATAATACTTTTTTGCTTTGGTCTTGAGAGCAGGATGGTGATTGTATGTCAAAAATAGATTTCTTTTAATGTCCAATTGCTAAATCCTGCCAATTGTATTGCCAGAATTAGAAAGTACCAAACCCTGACTGTCACTGTATGTTTTCTGTCAAACATTGTCAAGAGAACAAGGGGCCAAAGAGGCAACCAAGCTCCGCCAATTATACCATGTTGCTAGAAACCACACAATGTCATGTAACTATATTCTCAGTTACATTCCCATTTTGCAATCAGTAGTGTTGTCAAGTAGAAGTTGCTTTTTCTTAACAACAACAAATAAAAACATAGCCAGTTCAAAACAGCCCTTTCCAATAATTTTTTTTACAAACACACATTTATATTTGATATGGATGGCCCTGATAAAATTCAAATGTTGTTGCATGTGTCAATGCTGCAAACATCGTATGTTTTGCATTGACAACAGATAAAAATGTAGCCATCTTTTTCCTTTTTGCTTTTAGAGTTAGATGATGCTGGGAAGGGGGGATGTGAATGGGAGTCTAGCTAGACATAACAACAGTAAACTTAGTGTGAGAATCAAGGTTATTGAGCCCAGAGCTGATAAAGAATTGGCGGACTGGAGAACTGGAGAGGAAGCCCGCGCTTCAAGCTAATTGGGGAATGTGATTTATGATGGTTAATTGGAGGAGGGAATTATGCTTTGATACTATGTGCCCAGGGGAGGGGAATTCAGTTTTTGGCTTCGATTATGTAAGTGCCAATATTATGCTACTTGAATAAAAGATTCTTTAGGTAAACAATGTCTCAAAGTTCTTTTGAAGAGTTTCATCTTTTGGAACCATGACAGCATGTTTGCCTGCACAATTAGTTTAATAAGTCAGCTTTTGTGGAAATACTGTGCCTCAAACAGTTGTATTAGACATAATTTCATCAGGGGCACTTCTCTCTCAGAGACTGAGGAGGTGTTTATAATAATAATAATATAATAATAATAATAAAGTTGGAAGGGACCTTGGAGGTCATCTAGTCCAACCCCCTGCCCAGGCAGGAACCCTACACCATTTCAGACAAACGGCTGTCCAGTCTCTTCTTAAAAACTTCCAGTGTTGGAGCATTCACCACTTCTGGAGGCAGGTTGTTCCATTGGTTAATTGTTCTAACTGTCAGGAAGTTTCTCCTTAGTTCTAAGTTGCTTCTCTCCTTGATCAGTTTCCACCCGTTGCT
>NW_015386540.1:341739-345226 GCF_001527695.2 Protobothrops mucrosquamatus
GTTTCCTGCCTGAGCAGGGGGTTGGACTAGATGACCTCCAAGGTCCCTTCCAACTTTATTATTATTATTATTATTATTATTATTATTATTATTATTATTATTATTATTATTATTATTATTATTATTATTATTATTATTATTATTATTATTATTATTATTATTATTATTATTATTATTATTATCCACCACTCCTGTCAATGTGATCTTAGTACATATTTTTATGCGCCACTTCCAAAGTACACCCTTCCCTGTTTATGATCACATGTTTCAATTTGTTGCAGGATAACTCCAAAGGTTCATTTAATGCTTTTTGGAAAAGGAATACCTATTTAACTGAGTCAATGTTTAATAGCTTATATTCTTCCTTCTATTAACACTGGTGAAGTAGCAGAGCAACTGATCTTTGCCTAGCATAGAAAAAAATGAAAATAATGATGGATAGCTTAATATTTATGCTTCTTAATAAGAGCTAGTGACTTGCATATTCAGTCTCAAATGATATGATCTCTCAGATACAATTCTAAATGGGGTTTATACAATCCAGTAATGCAGTTGTGACTTCCAGACATATAAAGGTAAAGGTTACTCTGTCGTGTCCAACTCCAGGGCATGATGCTCATCTCTGTTTCTTAGCCAAGGGAGCCAGTGTTGTCCAAAGACAATTTCCATGGTCATGTGGCCAGCATGGCTATATGCCAAAGGTGCACAGAACACTGTTGCCTTCCCATCAAAGTGATTCCTGTTTGCATCTGCCAGATTGCAGAGGGTCATGTATCTTAAATTTCAGTTGCTCTCTAATCATGACAATTATCATGCTACTTCTGCAATGATTTCAGCAAGCGGACCTGGCCTAGGGAGGATTTTATACTGGGTTCATTTTAAGGAATTTGAAATAACACAACTTTAAAATTTGGTTTAATTCGGTTTTACAGGGGGGGATTGTATATATGCCTTTGTTTTAAATATGTTGTGCGCCGCCCTGAGTCCCGCCGGGAGAAGGGCGGCATATAAATTAAATTAAATAAAATAAATAAATAAATAAATAAATGATTAAGCCAGGGGTCTTCACATTTGGCCCTTTTATGACTTGTGGATTTCAACTCCCAGAATTCCTCAGCCAGGCATGCTGGTTGAGGAATTCTGGGAGTTGAAGTCCACAAGTCATAAAAGGACCAAGTTTGAAGACCCCTGGATTAAGCTGTTGAGAAAATACTTTAGTTGTGCTTAGAAGTAAAATATTTGGGGTATTTTGGTGACTTCACTTTCTCACACAATTGCTTAGCCAACCTCCTCACCTCCATCAATCTCCTGAGATGTAATAGGATCACTAACATTTATGATTTCAGTTACCACACCCTGAGATTTGAAGCGAGAAAGATCTTGCTTAAGTTTTTGGATGGGAGCTCTTGCAAAATTTCTCCATTCTTTGTAAGATCTTGCATGTGATTGTGGGTTCATTGCTTGATTTGGCAGTCTTATATGACTTCAGTCATTTTCAATTATTCTATTGTAAATTTAAACTTTTGAAGGTCAAAGGTACCATTCTGAAAGATGATAGATGTATTGGCATCTGAGCACCATGTTGCTCTCTTGAAATATGCAGAATCATATTTTAAAATGTTTTGAGATCACTTTTAAACTGATTCATGCTATTAGTAAGATAGAGTAGACTAATTAAACAGAGAATTTTTACTATATAGCATTTCTGCAAAGATGTCTGTTGACTATCTGATATTTATTACAACCCCTCCTAACTCTGGTTTTATAATTGTTTTGAAATCATAGGATTAGAACGTACCATCTATGCAATCATATTCTATCCACTATTCAGTATAGGAACTCAAATTAACATTCCGTGAGAGGTGATTAGTCAATCTGTGCTTGACCATAACTATTAAAGAGATACCTACAAGATCTCTGGAAATTGATTCTAGTGTTTCCCGAAGTGTTTCCCAAAGTGTATCTGACCTATCATTATATTCAAAGCAATAGGCTGTTTGAAGATGGTGGACAGGCAGCAAAGGCTGTAAAGAGCTCCTCCAAAAACAAAAGTGTATCTAGTGTTTCCAAACATATTTTTTAACATTCAGTTGCAGTAAAATGAATGTTTTTTGTAATTTAAATGTTAGCCTTGAGGGATCTAACAGGGAGAGTTAATGGGAGCTTGCTAGCACAGTTTGGAAAAAAGAGTTTAATGGAAATCCATAATAAATTTTCCCTCTAAGCCAAGAACTTGTACCTTAAGAATCTGAGAAAGGATGAGAAGTGCAAGTCTTTCTACTGCTGGAGCTTTAGAAGATAAAGTGAAGCAGAATGAATAGGTATTTTAAGTTATCATTTGTGGTGTATTTGTCTTCCCTCCTGAGGACAACCTGGATATATTTACAGCAAGTGCAATCTTATAGCAGACCTTGAAGAAAAAGTCAAAGGGTGGAAGCAGCAAGTGGCCGCACTTTGGCTGATGAAAGAGGATGAAGATTTATCAGTTCAAAGAAAGGACTTGCTACGGTAGAGATTTATGGTGAAGACAACTCTCCTTAAGGAAGACAGTCAGACAAAGAAGCAGGCCAAGTGAATAAAAATAACATCTGTGTAATTTAATTTGCATTACTGTGGGCTGACTCCCTTGAAATAATAAACCTAAATATGCTGCTACTGTAATTTCAATCTCAAGTACAAAAGAAAAACTTGGAGATCTATATTTTAAATTGTGATGAAGAAATGAAGAATGTTATCTAGTATCCACTGCTAGAAAGTTTCGAAGATTTATATTTGAAAATAGAATATTGATACCTTCTCTTTCTCTTTACCCTTTCTTTTTCTATTTATTTATTTGTTTGTTGGTTTGTTTGTTTATTGTTTTATATACCCTTTTTTAAAACAAATATCATAGATATGAGAATAAATACAAAATAGCCTAAATGGTTTTCAAATGAAAGTATAAACTAGTGTAATTCAGCCTTTGCACTTGTCTGAATTTTGTGATGGAATTCTCACACTAAAAGTTCATATATCACAAACTTTGTATAGAAGAAAAAAGAATATATCACAAAGCATGTGATAGAAAAAAATGCAGTAGTATCAACCTGTGCTTCAAAAGCTTCAGCAAAAAGCTAAGCAAACCCATTCATCTCATCTGCTAAATATGTGCCATGTAGTGCCATCTAGCAAAAAATATGATACAGCCATAGATATATGTTCCTTCACAGCAACATTTATAATACAATTATGGCTAAGATATCCAGCAGTAAGAATGAAGATTCAGATGGAACAATGCTAGTGTTACTTTTCCCATATGGTTTAAGAGGAAGATAATATTTCATAAGATTACAGATGAGTCAAAGAGAATGGTTATGAAAGAAAAGTGGTAGTAAGCTACTTCCATGCTGTTATCTAGAGAGCCCATGTCTCTCTAGGAGTCTCCTAATAATTTTGGCTGTTCTTGAAAAGCTAAGGAAAAATTTCCTGATAGAACAATTAATCAGTG
>NW_015386540.1:346659-349425 GCF_001527695.2 Protobothrops mucrosquamatus
AAACCCACAGAAGCAACTAGTGGCAAATGACTTGTTTATCATGTAAAACAAGCAAGCAAACAAAATCCTACATGGTTTCTCAAATTAATGGTAACTTTTTAAATGAATTCTTAATAGCAATTGGTGATACAACTGCATTTGGCCCAGATAAGATTGTGATCAATTTTCAACAGGGTAGTAATATAATCAATATTTCACCAAAGTTTATCCACAAATACCTAAATCTGCCAGCCCTATCTGAGTTTCATCAGCAGAGCAGGATCCTTATTAATGTTCTCATTCAAACAGATATTTGATTTATCTAGTACTCAGAGCACTATAACTTGGTCTTTGAGATGAAATATTAATTTCCCAATGGATAGGTTTTCTATTTTATGATCTGCTTTTGGCACTACATAGCCTTTTACAATCAGTGGAATCTTTGGGGAACATGAATGATAACTTCTAACAGAGATGAGAGCAGAGGAGGTAAAGGACATAAGGGCAGAATGGATCAGAAACATTTGTACAACAGTATTATAAATACAATATATATGCTATTTGTCATAACTTCTATTCTTTCTGCTTACCCTTTAAATTGCTTATGTAATGAAAGTAGCACCATCCACACACAAGAGAGACATAAACTTTCAGAAAATCCAACATTTATATAACTATACTAGAATAAATTCACCAAAAGAAGTTCTAGATATACAAGTTGTCTCGCCTTTTGGTCTGAAGAGTCAGCATTGACATAAGATTTCAAGAATATTTGGGAGATTCTCTTGAAGTAAGATTCACA
Source organism: Protobothrops mucrosquamatus (assembly GCF_001527695.2). Classification (NCBI taxonomy): domain Eukaryota; kingdom Metazoa; phylum Chordata; class Lepidosauria; order Squamata; family Viperidae; genus Protobothrops; species Protobothrops mucrosquamatus. The sequence continues at coordinate 347,441 of NW_015386540.1, forward strand.
TTAACTGGAGAATATTCTATCTGAATTTAAAATTCACAGATATTCAGTAATAACCTGTAACTGGGTTGTCACTAAAATTCATTACCTGCTTTTATCCTTTTTCTCATCATGTTTTTCTCTCATAGATTAATATAAATTGCAGAATTTAGCATTTTAAAATCAGTTCTACTTCAATGAAAAAGAAAGTTCTTTGGGATTTTCTTCAAAGGGGGAAGAAAAATTCAATGAAATGCTTATGGATGTAAAATGTTGTTCTTGCACTTAGTGAGTTGTGAGATTTGTTGCACATGTCTTGTCTTTTGGAGAAATTATAAACTGCAGCCTCTTTGATTTCCCATGCTTCAGTTAAATTCCATGGAAAAACATCATCACTTCCATCTTTTTTTTTCAGCATCAGTGACATTTTAGCTTGCCCCATCACCAACATAAGCCATACACATTTTGAATGAAGAACATTGTCCTTCACCCACTATCAGTTTGTTGCAAATACATGCTCTGATTTCTATCTTAAACTCTTTTAAGTCTGTATGGCATTGTTTCCTTCCAGTCTAGTGACAGCCTTAGCCCTATTGGCTGTGGTGCCTGTCACACCCAACACAGTTTTTGGTCACTGTGTTACACAGTGCTTGTTATGGGCTAATGGGCTGTTATATTTTCCCCTGGCTGGCAGTTGCTATTGTTTTATGATCTTGTGGTTGGTCCAAAAGTCCATTAAGACAATGAACTTTCTTGACTTTGTGTTTTTCCATCCTCTGTTGAAACTCATCGCTCCATTAATCTTTCAGTAGTCATCCTTTTGATTTCTGCCAAAGCTGGGTTAAACTTGCTTTCCATCCTCCTCCTTGTAGTATTGCCAAATTTACTTTCCCCTTTCCCTCCCCCCCAAATCCTTAAATTGCAATGGAGACATGATGGAACAAAGTTTATATGGATCCACAGTGGGCTGAAGGAGTGGAATAACAATTTATCCTTTGCTTTGATTATTGTAGCATTGGAATAAGATAAAAAAGAGAGAAAAGTTTGCTTTAATGTCAGAGGAAAGAATATGGGAAAGAGATATAAAGACATCCATGTGTCCACATATACAAACATCTAGGAAAGCAAGTAATGACTTGGGAACTTCACCCAGGAATTAGACAATGAGGTTTGCCTTCACTGCACAGATTGGAGGGCAAGAAGTAAGGAAATGGCAAATTTTTGTGGTTTTATGGTTAAGCACCAATTTGGGCTTATTTTTTAACCCATCAGAAACCCATTTGGCATTTTTAATGGAATAGCTGGGAGCAGCATGGGAAAGAAGCAGCCTAGGTTGCAATATGGAATTGCCTTCTGATAGCACCTTGTTTTTTTTAAAAAAAAATGTATTGTAGAAACGTCATCTATAGAATTTCACAGTCTCCAAATTTAGTTCGAAAACTGAAAGATTCTTTGTGCTCAGCTCAAACATAGGTTCAGCATAAACATTTCCAATGTTACTTGGATTTTATTGGTGAACATTTCCAGAGGTAACCTGTCTCAGGAGTGAGAGAAGGACCATCAACCCAAGTCTGATGGTTGGCAGAATCAGAGCCAAAGGGGTAGATTTCTAGCACTGCAAGAATCCAGCTTTTTGAGTCTCTGTGGTATTGTGTTCTTTCTTTTTCTTGCTTCTCATATGTAAATCGCATGCCTATGTAAGTGTTTATTCTGAATCTTATGATGCATCAATGGAGATGATGCTTGACAGCATGTTCAACTTGAAGAAACATTGACATGTTGCCAAGGTTCCAATCAATAAGACCAAATAAATCAGAATTCTGAGGCAGGAAAGTTCCTCAAAGAACATGTTTATTGGATACATAATATTGGCACATTCAAAAGTGAAACCAGTTCTAAACTTTTCCTCGAAGAATCAAAGTAATACATTGTAACAATTCCTCTGTTCATGTTACCCAATAGAACACCTTCGTGGGCTTTCTGACTTAACAATCCTCCTCCTTCCCTCC
>NW_015386540.1:349910-367410 GCF_001527695.2 Protobothrops mucrosquamatus
AATCAGAATTCTGAGGCAGGAAAGTTCCTCAAAGAACATGTTTATTGGATACATAATATTGGCACATTCAAAAGTGAAACCAGTTCTAAACTTTTCCTCGAAGAATCAAAGTAATACATTGTAACAATTCCTCTGTTCATGTTACCCAATAGAACACCTTCGTGGGCTTTCTGACTTAACAATCCTCCTCCTTCCCTCCAGCATGGGAATGACCTTGGTTCCCACAAGAATTGCTCACCAGAAATACCATTTCCCCCCTCCCTTTTTTGTGGCATCCTGAAATGAAAAAATGGCTGCAGCCATTCGTTGTAGAGTTGACACATGTAAATTGAAGCTTGATATTTCTCACGTTCTCATTTTTTTTCATTTCCCACTGATCTTTTATAATTTCCTGGATAGGCTGTTACTAGAGAAGAGCTAATCAATTTGCTAGGAAGCCACAGAAAGTCCTGCTGTTTCTTTCATTTTCTACTAGGGTTTGCATTAGCTCCTACTCAGATAATGAGTGTCCACCCACACTTCATTCTTCATTGTCCCTGCATTATTTAATTTGCATAGGTACTGTATATCCAAGGGGCCAATTGTTAGAGGTGCCAGTGTACATTACAGATTGCAGTCCACGACCTCAAGCATGTACTGTATTTATAACCAATCTTAAAAAGCTGTGAGCTACATTTATTTTCCATTACAATTGAATCAATGATTCCTCATTTTGGATAGTTATTTATTTATTTATTTATTAAATTTATATGCTGCCCATCTCCCCAATAAGGTGACTCTGTTGGCTTACAGATCATACAAAAATAAATAGAAAAACAGTTAAAATTTTAAAGCTATGTAAATTATTTTTTAAAAAACTATGCAAAAAAGCAGGAACCAAGCGTGTACACTGTACAGGGATGAGGTCTTCTTTTTTTTTTTTTTTTTTCAATTTTTTTTTTATTATTTTCAACATAAAAAAAAAGAACACATCACAAGTACATCACAATTGAAAGCCCCCCCCACCCACCCCCCCGGACTTCCCAAACCTAATCCCAGGATACTATTCATCTAAAAGTAACCTTATATTAATATCCCTAACTCCACAAAATGTAATTCTACATAAGTAGGTGAAATATATATATATGTATAAAAGGAGAAAATTTTTTATCTAAAAACCTAACCTATATTCCACCATTCTATGCTTATTTTGAATATAAACAATCCATCTTCTTACTCTGCCAGCCACCTCCAGTGATGAACATCTCATCCATGGAAGTTATATAGTTGTTTAAAGGAGAAGTCTTGAAATGTTTAAAATAGAACAGGGAAAGGGAAAATATTATCACTTATTTCTTACAGGGAACAATTATAATATTAACAGCAAATTTGCATGTGTGCAATATGCTTTAAAACAACTTTTTTTAAAAAAAATCTCAAGTTTATTTTTTCTTGGTTTTAGTTATTTATTTAAACTTTCTGTCTCCTTAAAAAAACAAAGCCTTTCCATTGTGAATTAGGCAGTCCTAACCATCACTATTCTAAGGAAAGCCTCACTGAATTAACTCCCAGAATAACTGAGTATAAGATTGAAGTCTGGTGGTACAGTGGTTGGAGTGCAGTATTGCTAGCTAACTCTGCCTACAGTCTGAAGTTTGATCCTGATGAGCTCAAGGTTAACTCAGCTTTCCATCTTCTGAAGTCAGTAAAGCGAGGACCCAGATTGCTGGGGACATTATGTTGATATTTGTAAGACATTCAGAGTGTGCTGTGAAACACTATGGGGTGGTATATAAGTGATGTTGCTATAAGTTAAAAAAATAATAATCTTATTTCAGTCGCAGTAAAAAAAACAACAAAATAATGTACAGTAGAAGAAATATAAATATCCTGTGCATATATATAAAATCACTCACCAAATGACCACCGTTTTCATTTTTGATGGAATGACCTTGAATGCTGCTGATTCTATACCAATAGCATTTTGGACCCACTAGTGCAGAGCCAATCTATGTTTCCTTTCTAACTAAGTGGACTGAATTTTCTAATGAAAGAAATTCTGTTGAATATCATTTTTTTATTCTCTTTAAAGTACTGAGGTATTACTTATTTGCACTGGCTCATACTGAATGGTATCCCACAAATTTAAGCAATGTTTGTATACTAGTTTTATTAAATTGTATGAAGAAATACCGAACAAAGAACATTCACATATTCTCATTTTCTTTTCTATTTCCCTTTGTGCGCTATTGTATAGAAATAATGGCTGTTGGTGGTGGGAGCTTCCATTTTCTGGTTTCAGAATGGTTCTTTACCATAACACCAACATCATGTAAAGAAGACATTTTAGAAAAGCCACCATTGAAAGGTTATCTAAGAGTACCTTTCTGAAAGATTTATACTTGATCATCCAACATCCCCTCTTTCTATTTTGCTCCCTATAAAAGGAATGGTGATCTTGAGGGAAGGAATGTAGACCAATTTTGATTGCTTTCCAGTAAAAGCTTCCACAGAAAGCAAAGTGGATAATCAGAGAGACCAAGTAGCAATTCATGTTTCTCCCAAGCAACATATTAAGGAGCCAGTCAGGAAGTTTATAGGATTGCTGGGAACACCATTAACTCCTTCTATCTGATTGCAACTGGACTTGGAGAGTTCAGTGTGGCTGAGATGAAGCCAAGAGTTCACACCATTTGCAAGTTGCTAGGATGATGTCACATGATTTTAATAGCCAGTAGCACTTACTATGAAAAACTTGTAAACTTATTTGCTAAACCTAGAATTACATAAAGTGTAGGTAGATAGCCTTTCTCCATAAGTTGGGAAGCTGATCTCTTATGTGCTGATATCCTTTCTAATTTACAGTGTGGTCTGCCAGCTTTACTAATTGTAACACTCTGTTTTCTGTCTCCTTTGCATTAATCTTCCTTGGTAATTATTTTTATTTCTATCACAAGTATTAGGTTTGTATATTTCTCTCTAATAAGTATTGAAACATAATGCTTTCTTATTTTATAAGAGCATTGAATAAGTGTCAGGTAGAACATAATCTATTCAGCATAGTCAGGACTCAGTTACAAAATAGTGTGGGCAGATATTGATCAATGACTAGATCCCAGTCCAGGTTGCTTTTTGATAATACTAAATAACAGCATTAAGTTCCATAATTCCTTGGGGAATTAGCAGCACCACATGGATACTTCCCCAAAGTGCCTGTTCTACATTTCATCTGAAGTGATTATGTCACATTGTAATTATAATTTTTGTAATTTAAATTCACAATTATAATTTTGTTTCAAGTCAACTGTTGTTTCTAGTTGGATAAGTGAAATTAAGCCTTTGATTTAATTCACCTCTTTGGCCTTGTCTGTCTCCTTGTTTATATCTTTGAAAGGCAAAATCTCTTTTATACATTGTAAATGTCAAGATGTAATTTGGTATACATGTCCCTTCAAGACACAAATAAATGTATTGAGTTCAGATACCAGCTTGATTTCATTGCCCATTTTTAAATGTAGATAAAAATATATACAACACACAGTAATGAGATATTTATTTTAACAGTAGGGTATTATAATATTTAATCTTTTATATTGCACCAATAGAATGCATTATGTTGAGGAGAATTTTTAAGAACAAAAATAAATGGCCAAATGCCATTGAACATTGATGAAAGTTGTACACCACCAAATATCTGAACACTATCAAACTGGGAAAAGCTGAACTAGGGAGTATTAAATACAAAAATATTAATATTAGGAAATATATACATAGTGTATTTTTAAATAAAGTTGTATACAATAACAAATGTGTTTTTCTTGTGTGGTTTAATCACAGAATGATGTGAAAATTATAGAAAAAAACTAAAGATATTGACACAAAGTAGATTTAGTCTGACTACACAGTTTATACAAATTATGATTTTGTTAATGAGCCACATTTGTTGAGGAGAATGGGTGCATATCATAGTTGTTGTGGTAGCTGAGCAAGAAAATTCTGGATGTATGCCAAGAAATTCTAAAGCTGGAAGACTTGCAATGATGCTAAAGAGCAGATCATCAGTGGATATAAGGAAAATGAGAATCATTAAGATCTAATCAAGATTTTTTTCCAGACACATTTAAGTCTGATTGATGTTAGAGTGTCTGATCTAACTATGATTATATCTAAATCCAAACTAGCCAATTGTTCATTGTGGAAATTATAGTTGTAATACACCAAAGATGACTCACCTTTATGATAGAATTGCTTATGATGCAATTTATGAAAGAAATTTAAATCAACTACAGACTATTGCTAGAACCTACAAAATAAAATCATCCAATAAACAATGACAATTTTACAATCTATCTTCAATTCTATGTACAGTATCTTGTACATACTGTAGATTTTGTGAATGGCCTACCACTACAAGCTCCAATTTCAACATTTTCTCTGTGATGCATAAACAGACCATTACCTTTAATTATCAATGGTGGGAAGGAAGAAGCAGAGCCAGAGCTGATGAGAATTGAACTGTGAAACTAACCAAGGTCATTTGTACTTTCCCAGGGAAAAAAGTCAATTCCATGGATTATTCTAAACTGGTGAAGGCCATGTAATACGCAGTAGTTCCTGGTATTAGACTGGATATTATGCCAAAAAATAAAATGGAGGAGATGCTAACTCCAAAATCATGAATTTTTGCAAAAAAAAAAAAAAAAAAAGCAAAGGTAACCAAGGAAACAAGCTACATCGAGTGTATACCTAAAAAGAGAAGGTGTGTGGTTTGCTTCAGCAGTGGGGTGAGGAAGAGAATATTAATAATCAGATATAAATATATCAGTATTGCTGTTATTGTTATTCAGATTGGGTTATTTTCCCCATTTTGTTCTAGCTTTTCCCATCTTGAAAATATATCACCCTTCTTAAATGCACGCTGTGTCCTTTTAAGAATATTCATTGATTTCCATCCATTCACTGTGCTGTTTTTCAATGGTATCTTGATATTTAATGATGGCTGCAAATCATTTGCAATGAGATAATATCATTTTGTATGCTGTATGGTCATTTGTGGGCTGAACTGTTTCATCTGTTCACTTTAATTTTCTGAACTGCAAAAAAGAGTGAATAAAATGATCAAGGGCTGGAGGTGTCCCTTATCTGGAAAGATTAAAATCCATGAGAGCCCTTTTTAGCTAAAAATGAAGATGGGAAAAAGAGGGAACTATATGAATCTATGTACAGGGTAATAATAATAATAATAATAATAATAATAATAATAATAATAATAATAATAATAATAATAATAATAATAATAATAATAATAAAGAATCTGCACAAGGCCTTGGAGAAATTAGTGAAGGAGAAGGTGAGAGATAGAGAACTAGCAGAACATCTGCACACAGTACATAACAAATTGTGGGGTTTTCTGTGGGAAGTTTTGGTAATAGACGCATATCACACTGCTAATTTGTCATTCAAAAGTTAATGTGGTAAAATAAGTTTAGCCTCCTATGTCAGCAATTTATTCTGAGAAAAAATCAATTTAAAGTAACTGGAAGGGTTCCCCCCACTTCTTTTAAAAACATAAAATCTCTCTTAGCCCCCTTTTTCTAAAGTTGATCTTAGCAAGGTGTACTTTTAAGGAGGGATGGACAACCTGTGGCCTCTGGATTGTATTCAAAGCTTTGAATGCTGCAGAAGTCATCACCAGAAAATAAAATCATGAGATGCATGTCTAGGAAATAATCATATTAACTACTTGATTGCATGCAATTCATTTTAAAGGTGATTGAAATGAACTAAAGCCAGCTTTTATCTTGGGTAATTCACTTTTTTTAAAATGGGGCCCTCGGAGCTCTAAACAAAAGCCAGCTCTGACCTACAGCTTGAGTAAAAGTATAAATGCTTCTGATAAAACTAAATATTTATGTATAAAAAATTAGCATCAAGCATAGACCTTGTATGAATTTAAAAGGGATTCTTGCTGTAGATATTTACTAGTTATGATGGATATGTACATAGCAGATGGCTAAGATGGGAAGTGTAGAATGCTGGAGATACCAATTCCCCTCACATTTAATCCCTGTCTGTCTTCATCCTCTGATCGTATCTCTTACTTTGGAGTAATGATTTGGTAGCTCCTTCTAGTGCCACCTATATTTCAATTAGTTTTTCACAGAGTTCCCTTTCATTCCAAGACCCAACAGGGCTTTTATACCTGTTGTTGCTTTTCTGGTGATTAAAAGGTCAAATTGTTAAAACTGGAATAACTTCAATAGTGACATCTCTTGGCTATGTAGTGGTGATTCAGATTACCTTTTCATTGTCTTTGTCCCCTTTGAGAGATTAGCCAATTTTACAGAAGATAAGCATATATATATATATATATTCCTAATAACTATAAAAATACGAATCCCAGGCATATCTGTACAATGATAGAAAATCCTCGAACTCTGGGAAGGATGTAAACCAGCTGTTTATTGTTAGTTTTTTAACAATAAACAGCTGGTTCATATCCTTCCCAGAGTTCGAGGATTTTCTATCATTGTACATATGTATGTATATATGTATGACAAGTTATAAAGCTAAAAATGTGACTCTTGTGTAAATCCATGATAAAACCAATAAATATCGATCACCAAGAGGAAAGTAATAAATAGTAAAAAATTTAATGAGCCGAGCTTTCGTTGGGCCCACCCAACATCATCAGGGCTTTAAAAGTAGTCACTGGGAAAGAGCTTTTATAAAATGTTAACAGCCTGCATCCGGCTTCTGGAACGTGTCACCGGACCCAGCTGTTCGTGTTGTATCCTAGATGCATTACCTACATCAACGCATGATGTTTTTCCATACCTCCTCCGTATTTTACCGTAAATGTTCTCCTCGTTAACTTCAGGGGTGGAGTGAATTCTGTGTGTGGCACTATGCTCTGGGGGGGGNTCGGCACGAACAAAGGAAAGCCAAAAACTGAAACCCCTCCCCTGAGCACATAGTATCAAAGCACAATTCCCTCCCTCCTTTCACAGTCATCAATCATATGCTCCAATTAATTTGAAGTGTGAGTCGCTCCCCCCTCTATTCTCTGCTATGGCGCTCTGCTGTTACTTTGACCTTGGCTGTGCTATGCTAAGATAATGTTCTTATTCACAGGCATTCCTCCCCACTCATATGGCTAGTAATGTCTGCTTTAACCCTTGAAGTGATATGTAGGCTAAATAAGATATGTTTGCTTCTTCACATATGGCAAGCAAGAACATCCAAAGTTAGCAGGCTTGACAGGGAGCAACTCCCAAGATCTCTGCTCATACCTTCGTCTCCTCTCACAGATGCCATAACGATCCCTTCCTCCCCCCGACCACGGGAGCTGTCCTCGTTCGTAGACCGGGAATCCCTTTCCCTCTTTTGACGGGATCGAGTCATCATAGTGTGTTTACCCAATTTACTATCCGGGGCGATTTTTAAGGAGGTCTGTGGAAGTTGCTGTCGGCCCCTCATGGGGCCAGGGGATATAGCTGATGGGGGGGTATCCAAGCCCATGCCAATCCGGTCATGTAATAAAGTGGTAGCCACATTTCTCTCTCGATCTGGGTACAGTCCATGCATCAACCCTCTCCGGCGACTGGGGGGCCAGTTTGTGTGCCAAGTTCTTAACGTTTGTTGTGCCGGGCACATATCCACATGCCGGTTGATGGAGTCCTTCCCAGAGAACCACGCCTCTTTCAATAGTCGGCCCCCTTTGGTGGTATCACTCGCTAGGACCTGAGCTCAGTCAAAATTAAAACGGTGGCCATTCTCAGCCATATGAGACCAGATCTGTGAGTGTTGCTCACCCCTCTTAACTGCCAACTCGTGTTCGTGCAGGTGAGTCTTCAACCTCTTAGATGTTTCGCCCACGTAATTACGTGGGCAGTCCATGCACCTGATTTTATACACCACCGCTGATCTTTCTGCAGTGGGGAGTTGGTCTTTGGAGCGCATGATCCTTGATCGCAAAGTCTGGTCTGGTCTATGAGCCACCTTGATGTTATAGGGGGCCAACAATCTAGCCGTGGCCTCGGAGACATTACTGATATACGGTAAGATGATGCGTGTGGTCTGCCCTTGAGGTATATATATGTATATATGTAAATGTATGTATGCACATACATATGTATACAGTATGTACACATGCACACAAATATACACCAACATCCTCTAAATTGTTGTAGAAGATAAATTACGGAGTTGCTTAATTCTCAGTTATAACTGCAGGCAACTTAGTTAAAATGAGAAAAGAAAAAATATAAAAGGGAAAATAATGCTCTGGGAAATTACAAGATGGTGGTAGCCTACTATAAATAGATGTCTTTGCACTAAGTAGCTGTAAAGTGATTAAGGATAAAGTTCCAAATATTATTATAAATCAGAAGATTCCACAGAAAAAAATGTTTCGAATACTTGTACAGATCTTATGTTTATTTCTCGACTTTAATTCGTAAGTCAGGGGATTGTAAATGTCTCTCAATCTCTATTACTCTGAATTACGTTGTATCTTTTGTAAATAAATCAATTAATCAAATACTCAAGGACCTAAACCTTTACTAAGGATCGTCAAATGTATTATTTTTGTATCTTTGAATTATCTTACATAATTAGGTCACCAGATCAAGGCTTTCTTTTTGGGAAACTTGGATTGTTAAGGCTTGTAACTCAACTTTATCTTGTTTATCAATTATGCAAGGTAATTAAGTTGATTTAGATCTGGCTTATTTGGATGCTAAAATGTGCATGCACATTGAACATTGTAGTGTATTGATAAATTGTTTTCATGAAACCTCCTTTATCACATTTCTTGTCTGTCATTCTTCCATAGTGGAATCACAGTATGGCTCCTGGGACATTACTTTAGAAACTGCATATGTTCTGGCTTTTGGATTCTGAAACTTAAATGCTCCCCTAGGAAGGAACAGAAGATTGGTGTACATATTTTGGCCAGTTTACTTTGTTCCATTTAAGTTAAACAAGCACATTAGTTTGCTGGTTGTTATAAGAGATGAATGATGCCAAGCCATTAGCTTATGCTTCAGTAAAAGCTCTTGTTTTGGGAAGTGGCTAATCTCCATGTTTCGTTTTGTGTATTTATTTCTGTTAACTGTTATATTAGGTTGGAAAGCTTACCTTCCTGAAATAGCTGATTTTACATTTATCAATTGTTATGAGTATTAGACTTTGATATAAGTTAATGCATCACTGTAAACTGAAAACAGAAATTATGATTTCTTCCCTTCTTCCCTTCTGGTAACAAGAAAGACAATTTCCCCATAGTTGTGTCCTCCAAGTACTAGATATCTAGAAGATATCATGTTGAAATTTATCTAGGACAACATCTATACTTTGATATTATAATATTGAGTAATTTAAATGATGGTCACTCAATAATCTGATACTTTTTCCAAAACAGTTGGCCTACTCTGAGTCCCATCAATTAAACAATGCTATTTAATGGGACCCAGGAGGCAGGTCTTCTCTGTTGTTGGACTTGCTCTTTGGAATAGCATGCCCCTCTCCCCCAAAGTCAAAGGATCCCCACTTTGCTTGCCTTCAGGTGAACTTTATATCCCCACTCCACAGCCAGGCAGTTTGGTGGTGCCCTTTCAGTGGTGGATGTAGTGGAGTTATGTTGTATTTTTTGGTATAGCCCTCCATATGTTGGTTATATTCTATGTTTGGCTGTTTATTGTTTTATATTTTATTATGCTTTTAGTTTGTGAAGCCACCCAGAGTAGTTTGGAAGTTGGGTGGCCTAAATATGTGATAAATAAAATTGATCAGAGTTTACTAACATAAAACAAATAATATTTTATCATCTTAAATCAACATGTAAATACTGTAGTGCACTGAGTAGTCTGTTCTCTCCACATCATGCATATAACTTAATTCTTACATGCATTAAATGCAAACTGTATAATAATTGAAGCAAAAGTAGAAATTCTTCAGATAGATCTCTAATAAAATGCATCTGGAATATGAAATCTGCCTGACTCTACTGTTGATCTTTAATATGTTAAATGTTTGCATTTATTTTTCATTCTTAGGATTATCATGGGTAGCATAGGTAGTCAAATATTTTTTTTAAATAAGTAAGTCAGGAATAAAGTCAATTTCATGCTGGTATAGTTTTCTGCTGCCTCAAGGATGGGTTGGTGGCACTGGAAAAAGTCCAGGTCTAGGACCCACAAGTCTCTTGTGTGTGTTTGAGAAACTTACTTCTATTCCCCTACAATGCTTTGTTTTTAAAATAATATATGATTCAGTGCACAGCCTCTAAATCATCAGGTACAGTAAAAATCATTGATAGGTATGTAATATATCTTGGCAGTTAACTTCCAGAAGTAGATGTATATTCCTTATTATAGGAATATGATAAACTCACAAAGCACATCATGTTAAAAATAGCTACTGTTGGAAAATATCTGTTACAATATTGTTTCATCATTTCTACACAGAACTCTTCAGTGTAGGCAATATCGCACCATCTGCATGTTTCAGAATGGCAAAGCCATTCTGGTCTATTACAGTAAAAACATAAAAGAGAAGCATAGCATAAAGACAAAATTGGCTCTAGTCCATGAAAGCTGGTATCATAATAACTCTGTCCATGTGTATGTTCCTCTTCCTCTAAACATTCTCTGAAAATACTTGCTCCAATTTCAACACCGCAAGGGGTGTTGAAACAGCATTTATCAGTATTTAGAAACTGCTAGAGAAAAGTTAGCAGTACAAGTTTTGAATTTACCCCGTTTGCATCCAACCTTTCCATAATTTGAAAATCAACAGGGGAATTTTAAGCTGAATAAGATAGAAGTGATTGGTAACCATTATTGTTCAAAAAAGGAAACCTATAGCTTATTTACTTCCATCTAATAATGCCCTAGACATTAGGGGTTGGTTGAATGGAATCCCCTTTTGGTTGTTATGTTTCGGTGTTTGAGTGCCATTTCATATTTTACCATTTACATTTATATATTGCACATGTTGGAATGTTATATATTTGGGGTTTGTTTCTTTTTTGTGGGCTATTTTTATTGAATCACATACTTTTTGGTTGGCAGCCTTATACATCTGCTTAATAAATATAAATACAGTTAACAATAATGAAACTATAATAACATTTTTGTCTATCTCTTGAGGCTCATCAACACCTTGTATGAACTGATACTTTACAATACAAAATAATAATATTTGTGGCTGTAGTGGAATTCCCTTTTTGGAATCATGGTTACCATTTCAGATGTTCTTGTTGTGGAACTTTTTTGTCCTTCTTTAAGTAAAAAGCCAAGAACCAAACATGTTCAGACAGCTGCCTGTTTATGAAAAGCTTTGAGGAGAATTGCTACATCAAGAAGAGAAGCTGATCAATAAATCAGAATAGAGCTAGAAGGGACCTTGGAGATCTTCTAATCCAACCCCCTGCTCAAGCAGGAGACCCATATCCCATTTCAGATAGGTGGCTGTCCAGTCTTTTCTTAAAAATCTCCAATAATGAAGTACCTACAACTTCTGAAGGCAAGTTGTTCCATTGGTTAATTGTCCTCACTGCTAGGAAGTTTCTCCTTAATTCCAGGTTGCTTCTCTCCTTGATTAATTTCCATCCATTGTTTCTTGTCTTGCCTTCTGGTGCTTTGGAAAATAGTTTGACACCCTCTTCTTTGTGGCAGCCCCTCAATACTGGAATTCTGCTATCATGTTATCCCTAGTCCTTCTTTTCTCTAGACTGGCCATACCGATAACTGTTCTTCATATGTTTTTGTCTTTAATCATTAAAGCTGCCCCCTTTTCTTCTGTCATCAGTTTACTTCTATTGTGCTCTTCCTCCCTTTTTTGAGAGCTGCAGGCCGAAAAAGTATCCTCATTCTGGAAATGCTTGCCTGCACCATCAGACCATGATGGGAATGTAGTCTATGCCAGTGTTTCCCCATGCTGGCTGGGGAATTCTGGGAATTGAAATCCACTCATCTTAAAGATGCTAAGGTTGAGAAATGCTGATCTATGCTGTTCCTTGAGTCTAGACAAAAGTGCTATGGCGTCCAGTGATTTGAGTTCAGGAGTAGACTTGGAGGCAGAAATCAGTTCTGCTGTGTTCCTTAGCTAGCAGTACCATGGCTACAATAATTTAACTGCACACCTTGCTTTTTTTATAAGGTCTAAATAAACCACAGAAGGTAAGTTTCCAAGAGCTCTTAAAACATGGTTAAAGACAACAGCTTTTTATTATGGAGGATGGGAGTAGCAATTAATAGGAGCAAAAGCAGAGTTGCTAGCAGTAGTTCATAAGAGATTATTAGAGTATCCAGGGGAAGGAAAGAAAGCTATATTATAGGTCCTAGATTGATTGCCCACATTGTCCTGTGATTTCTTCTTGTTTTTCCTTGATCCGCTCATCACAATGCAGAGAAAATAAAAATAGACACAATTTCAGTTTAGAATGATTTAGAGAAATGCTATTGTTTCCTCCCCCCTTTGGGAAATCTCTAAACAAATTATTGAGTAAAGCACAAAGCTGATACAAATTACCGACATTTAATGACAAGCATCCCATTTGCCCTGTGATCAGAGACAATAAAAACAGAGTATCTCACAACGATTTCACATTCATTCAGTCCACTGTGGGATTTCTTAAACTGACAGAGGTTTCAGGAATTATTATTTCAGTGCCTTGGTTTCTCTTTCATATCTTTTATTTCTCTGCTCGGAGCTGATATTCTTCTGAGGAACTTTTTCCTTCTTTTTTTTTTAACCTAATTAAAAGATGAGTTTTAAATTTAACTATCTTACAGACCTTTGGTTAACTGTCAATTACTGATTTTCCACAATAAGGGACTACATCAGGTAATGTGGCATGACAAATAAGCAGTGAAGCCCAACAATGAGAATCCAGATTTAATGAGAGAGATTTGTTTTCTGAGTTTTCAGACATCAAATAGAAAGGAAATGTATTTACTTCAAAAATGTCATCGAAACCCATAGCAAATGTTCAGTAAATACTTGATATTCAGCACCATTTTTAAATATAGGTAGATCAGTCACATCTATGGTCAAGACAGTGTTTTTACGTTCATTGATGTCAGTAGGATGGAAATGAGGTACACCAACTCCGAAGTCGATGTCCATTTACCCATTTATGGGAGGTACATCTAGGTGCCCACTTTTGTGTAGTGGTTTGCAGTGTATAACATATGTGTGTGTGTGTGTGTGTGTGTATGTATGTATATAGATATAGGTATGGGTATGTATATGTATATGTATATGTATATAGATATAGATATAGATATAGATATAGATATAGATATAGATATAGATATAGATATAGATATAGATATAGATATAGATATAGATATAGATGGATAGATAGATAGATAGATAGATAGATAGATAGATAGATATAGATATATAGATAGATAGATAGATAGATAGATAGATAGATAGATAGATAGATAGATAGATAGATAGATAGATAGATATAGATATATAGATATATAGATATACATGTAGGTAGATATATAGATATATAGAGATATAGAGATATAGAGATATAGAGATAGATAATTACATGTCTGTATTTGGTATTATAATGTACTGATTGTTTTATGTCTTTGCCTACAAAGATCAGAATTGTGCAAGCCATGGTATTTCACTCCAAGGAAGTGAAAATTGGACACTGAAGAAGCAGGCTAGGGAGAGTATTGACACTTTTGAACTTTATTGTTATAGAAGATATCTGAGATTACCATGGACAGTCAAACAAACAACCTAAGGTATTATTGAACAAGTCAACCCAGAGCTCTCACTCAAGGCACAAACAACTGGGCTCAAATTATCCTACTTCAGATACATTATGTGAAGACCAAGCTCTCTGGAAAAGGTTCTACAAGGGAGAACAAGAAGAGAACAATCAGCAGCAAGGTGGGTCAACACAGTTACATTGGTGATGAGTATACTATTGGATGAGCCAAGTCTGGTGTTGTGATTAAGGCATAAGGCTAGAAATCAGGGGACCATGAGTTCTTGTCCTGCTTTCTTGTCTATGTGAGGGATGATGCCTATGCAAGGGAAGGACTGGAGTGACGTGGCAGTTTCCTAGGAAGAAGGGAACACATTCTGAGGTGAGGGGCAAGACAAAAGACAACACAGCCCAGAGATGGACAGGAGACAGAAGAAGAAAATACCATAGTGACTCCCTATACCTGTTAGGGTGACAGTAATAAAGGTTTAGTCTGGCAAGCTTCTCTCTATTGAATGTAAAGAATAAAAAAGGAGGCAATACAAAACCACTTCTGAAAAACTTTGCCAAGAAAACTGTGGGAACTTCTCCAGGCAGTCTCTGACAATCAGACACAATTAAAACCAACCAACCAACCTACCTACCATTGGGAGACCTGAGAGAACAGATTAGGAATAGATATCATGGAAAATATCTATTTGTATGAACACTAGGGTAAAGAACAATTTGATGTCATCTAATCAATCAATTATTAATTTACTTTTTATATGTAAAATCAGGGCTTTTTTTGTGATAGAATGCACTGGAACAGAGTTCCGGCACCTTTTTTCGACAGATTTTCCAGAGTTGCATTCTTTTCCTATTGTTTCCCTTCCTATCCTCATTTGTTTTTGAAAATGCCCCGCTGGTGGTACGGTGCGAGCGGGGTCCCCTCCGGCACTGTCTGCATCCTCTAGGAGGAGCCATGAGGCGCTTGAACACCACAGCCAGAGCGTGGCTTGATTGACTGGGTCGGACCATGTGGTATGGAAGCCGATGATGGCGGTGGGAGACACATAAACATGGAGGCCATCTTTCACAAGAGGGTAAATGAGCCTTTTGCCTTCCCTTACAGAAGGTGGGGTGTGAGGTTAAAAAGAGGCGAAGCGAAAGGAAAGAAAGGCAGCTGGTATGGAAGCTTGCCCGACAGTGAAACTTTGCTGTTTCGGTTCTTTGGGTAGTTCAAAGGCTGGGATGTCTACGAAAATCTCTTTTTAGTCTTTTATACTTTATATTCAAACTGCAGAGGGGAAGAATAAGAATAAAGCCAATGTCTTGTGATTTGGAGGTATTATTAATAATAATAGATATTAATTATGTATTAGTCAGATGTAAAGGTAGACCTACAGTATGAGGTTTAATCAGATCTATTTATTAAATTGGGTTTAACTTAAAGTTTCAACTTTAATTTGTTTCAAGTCAATATCCATATTAAACTCCAAATGTAAATTTTTCCACCTTGTTTGACAACTTAAAAATAATTCAATCTTTTATAAGCAACCAAATTTTGTTTTATTGGGCCAATTTCATTCCACATAGAAAGCTGACATTTCCACTCATTAAACTAAGTGGGTATGCCAGTGGTAAATGTCCAAAAAGATTAATAAAATGCCTTCTTGTAATTTAAAGCCACACAGTGCATGGTAACATTAATAGTATTAACTTACCTTGAACAAAATTCTAGTCTTTTAGATACACTAAAAATTGAAGGAGTATTTTTTCAACTACAAAGGTAAGCCTTGTAGGGTTAGGCAAGGCGGGTTGTATGACGTGTGTGAGTTCCGGCATATATATATATATATATATATATATATATATATATATATATATATATATATATATATATATATATATATATATATATATATATATATATATATATATATATAAATCACTGTGTAAAATAGTATGTTAGTCTGGGCCAATGTTACTCAACCTTCGCAACTTTTAGATGTGTGGATTTGAACTCCCAGAATTCCCTACTATCGTACCACCCTCGACTTCAGGTTTGTAGAATTTCAACGGTTCCAACTCTTTATGACCAGATCCATGAAAAACTAAAACACATCTTTTTTCTTTATTCTCTATTTTCGTTCCTGATAACTCCAGATTTAGTTTACATCTTACTTTGAGTACGAAAGTATTACGACGTCTTTTCCCTTATCTTATCTTATCTTATCTGTAGAGTAGAGTAGAGTAGAGTAGAGTAGAGTAGAGTAGAGTAGAATAGAATAGAATAGAATAGAATAGAATAGAATAGAATAGAATAGAATAGAATAGTAGAACCTGCAGAAACCAGAATGAAACAGGTTCTGAATTAGATAATTTTTCTTGGAACTATGGCTTCAGATGGATCTGAAAGTCTTGCTGTGGTCTGAAACAAAGGTGCTACTTTAAAGTCTTAAGGAGTAGAGATAATGCATCTTTAATTCCTCACAATTAAAATGACATGCACCAGGCTTCCAGTTTTGCACAGTAGTTCAGCAGCTGAGGGATCGTGGGGCTCTGCACCTTACGGCCAATTTTCTTCTGCTTGGGGATCCTAAATGGGACTAAACTAGCCCTGGAGAGGTGACAAAGAAGGAGGGGTGCCCCGATGACTGTGAAGAGATGGCGGTCAATCCAGTCATCTGGGGAAAGCCCTCCAGAAACCAGAAGAAGAAAGCCTAGCTTTATTCAGAGTCTAGCCCAAGCTACAAGCAGCCGAAGCCAAAAAGCACTAATTTAAGCTTGATCATAAACATGTTTGGAATTGGGTAAGAATACTGATTCTCTCTCTTCTACTTGATAATTGATTTTCTGGGGGGGAAAAACCCAAGAAGCAAAAATCCTCCGAAAGTGAGAAGGAGGGGGACTTTTGCTCCACCCTCCCACAGACAGAAGTAGCAAATTAAAGATTTATGGGGGACAGAAATACATTGAAATGAAATGAATATAAGACTTAAATCTGGATAAGTTTGAAATTGGTGGAATTAGTTAAGATTTTATTTTCAAAAGATTATTGATGAAAACAGAAGAAAGTAGTTGCTTGTTTTGAAAACAGAAAAATGACCCTAGCCCTCTCAGCTGACACCTAGTGGTGGATGAAAATATACAATTGTAGTTCCTTATCTGTCCATAAAAAGATGCAGAACATTTTAGGACTCATTAAAATTAATACCATTAACACAGTAAGAATCTGCATTGTTGTTGCTTAAATATATTTAATCATGACTGATGTGATGTTTTTAGTTTTCTCACATGCTGTATATCTGTAACAAGCTAATGCTGTGATACAGAAAAACGGGTTTGTTTTAATAAATCATGTAAAATAGAATTTGATCAAGCTTTACTAATTTTTTAAATTGGCATTACCTTTGATTACCTGTGTTATGTATCAATGACAATCAATATATACGAACTGCCACTGTCATTTATGTAGCTCTATTAATTTATTTTTATGCTATATAACTTATAAATATTTTAATTTTAATTTGATTCAAGTGAATATTGTTGAGATTTTTTGTGTTGAAAAGTTTTGATTGATCGAGGCAGCCCATTAAGCCCTTTGATTCAAAGAATAGAATATTTGGAATGGTCAATCTATTGATACTGAATCTGGATGTGAGAAAACCAATTACTGTATAGGTAATGTGATAAAAAATTGAATTAAGTTTTGATCTTTTATCAGTTTTAATTGGTAGGCTCTTGGATGCAATCAATAGCTAATAACAATTCAAAGAAGTAGTGGCCAGCAAA
>NW_015386540.1:369270-375400 GCF_001527695.2 Protobothrops mucrosquamatus
ACCAGGCGCCGCAGCATGATACCGTGGTCCACAGTATCAAAAGCTGCTGAGAGGTCCAAAAGAACTAGGACAGAGGAATGACCCCTGTCCCGGGCCCTCCAGAGATCATTCACCAATGTGACCAATGCCGTTTCCGTGCTGTATCCCGGCCTGAAGCCCGACTGGAGCGGGTCTAGATAGACTGTTTCCTCCAGGCGTCTCTCTCTGCTCCTGGCTATGTATCCTAATACACATCAACCTCATTTAAATGATGGGTTGATCTCTTCAGTAATACCTAGCTATCTCCTAAATACTCAGGTGAGAACTCCAAACACCAGAAGATGTTCTAATATCAGTTGTAATGACAAGCTCCTTTGAAAATGGATGGAAACTAATCAAGGAGAGAAGCAACCTAGAACTAAGGAGAAACTTCCTGACAGTTAGAACAATTAACCAGTGGAACAACCTGCCTCCAGAAGCGGTGAATGCTCCAACACTGGAAGTTTTTAAGAAGAGACTGGACAGCCATTTGTCTGAAATGGTATAGAGTTTCCTGCCTAAGCAGTGGGTTGGACTAGATGACCTCCAAGGTCCCTTCCAACTTTATTATTATTATTATTATTATTATTATTATTATTATTATTATTATTATTATTATTATTATTATTATTATTATTATTATTATTATTATTAAAAGATGTCAAACAACCATCAGTATAGTAACAGACAGCTAGGAACCTATACCAGTAAGGATTTGTCAGTCAGTATCAGCTCAGCTAGAAACACATGGGATGGGGTCATTGCAAGAATCCAGGAGAGCACAAAAGGAATAAAAGGAGTGACAAAATCAGGGTGGCATTTTGTGGACAAGCAGACTGGTGATGGAATGAGGATGTCCAATGCCCAGTGAAATCTAAGAAAGCTGCCCTCAAAGAATGGTTATGATCAAAGACCAATACCAACCTAGCCTGTTATCCGCAGTTTAAGTCTGCTGCCAAACGAGCCATCGGAACTGCAAAATTCAAACACTTTTGCAATCTTTATGAATGCCTAGATCAATGTGAAGGTGCTAACAAGGTGTAAAAGTTGGTAAGATCCCATCACCAGACTACAAAAGACATTGGCCACATCATGCATGTCAAAGATGAACAAGGACAACTTCTACAGAAACTGACAGAAATTCTCAAACACTTCGATAGAATATGCAATGAGAAGTTTTCATACCTCTCGATCCCTGTGGCCAACCCAGTCCAGAGTGTGGTTCCCCTCATCATGTCCACCAAAGTTGCAGCCGTCATTCGCACCATAAAAAAGTGTGCAGTGACTGGATCTGATGACATCCCAGCCAAAATCTGGAAGAAGATGGGACATCAGGGTGTGGATTTCCTGGCAATACTTTTTAACAAGTACATAGAAGAAAACAAGATCCCAACTGCCTGGCAGACCAAGGTCACAGTACCCATCCGGAAAGGCAAAGGCAATATTACAGCCCATGCCAATTACTGAATAATCTGTCTCCTTTGCCACACAAAGAAAATCTTGAATGTGTGATTGATGCCCACCTGAGGAGCATAATCACAATCTCATCAAATCAGTGAGGATTTGTAAAAGGTCACGAAATGATGGATGTCATCAGTGCTGCCCAGCTGCTGACAGAGAGGCACAGGGAGAAGAACAGAACAGTCCTCATGGTCTTTCTAGACCAAGAGAAGGCCTTTGATTGGGTCTCGTGTGAACTCATCTGATACTCACTCTGTTTTCATGGTGTCCCAGAGATCTAGGTCCACTGGGTTCTTTCTGCTGGCATCACTAAATAACTTTCTATCCAAGTGGGTGTCCATCAAGGATCCACCTGTTGCCACTCCTGTTCATTCTGTGCATGGACACAGTGACTGTGGACCTGCAAGCACTACACCCATGAAACTTGCTTTATGCCAATAATGTTTAATTGGCTTGCAATGGACTTGGGATAGAATCTAGCAACTGGTCAACCAATGGAAGATATGGCTCAATGAATTTGGACTGCAACTTAATTTGGTGAAAGATGAATATCTGGAATGCGATGTCCAGACAGATAGTATGATCATAGTTGATGGAGCTCTGCTTGTAAAGGCCCCTGATTTTCATTACTTCACATTCTACATAACAACTGATGGTGACAGGTTCCTGGATGCCCGGACACAAGTCAATGCTGCCTGGTTGAAGTGGTGCCAGGTCACTGGTGTTCTTTGTAACTGGAAAATCCTGCTGTGCCTTAAATCAAAGATTTACTACATGGTTGTCTGCCCAGTGGCACTCTATGGGACAAAATGCTGGGCAACAATGAAGAGACACAACAGACATTGTTCACAATGGAAATACGAATGATCAGATGGTCACTGGAGATTACACAACTAGATCATGTTACAAATAAAGACATCCAGAAGGCCTTCAAAGTTACCCCAATTACAGACAAAAAGAGAGAAGTGAGGCTGTGGTGGTATGGATGTGATCAGAACTGGTATGGAATCCATCATGAGATGGGCACTCAGCCTGGATGGTCAGTGGCCCCATGGACAACTAAAAAACCCAGGATGCTTGATGCCTGCTTAAAGACATGTGAGCTGTAGGTATATGCCCTGCTGATATTGCAGACTGGATGAAATGGCAGGCAAAATTCATAACTGCAGGTCCCACAATATGACAAGAATAACACAAAGAACAAGAAGATTTGTCAGTTCTATCCATCACCTTGCAAAGAGTATATTATTGGAAAGAAAAGGATTTCACTGCAGAAATAACTAAATGAGCAAACATCTTTGATATACAGTACCTTGGACAAGTGTGCGTGCGCACACACACACACACATGTATATACACATACACAAACACACACACACATATGCAAAAATGCTGATATTCAGTATTATGGCTTTCAAGTGATTGCCATCTCAGAGGTAAGACCAATGACTATTAGTTATTGAACACATAGATGAATTAAAAAACTACATCCTTCTATAAAACACTGTTGTCCCTCTGTAAATGCCTCCCACAAGCCTCACTCAGTTCCCTTCAGAAGTTTTGCCATTTGAATGGTGCTGCAGCTGAGCCAGAAGAACATTGGCCCACCTATTCAGGGAAGACTGGTAGTAAGTGGTACCAACATCCAGTGTGGAAGATATTGTGTAAGCATCTTCTTCCTCCAGCACTGAAAAAGATCACTACACTTTCTTCTTTAATAAGTGTGGTTGCAAAGAGCTGATCCAATTTCTGTGCATTTCCCTTTTGCTGATAATTGCCATTTTCCACCTTTTATTATCTAACAGTTTTGAAACTGCAGAGGCGGTTTGCCTTTTTCTGATGTATTTAAAGAGGGTTTTTTTATTACAAATGTTTCATTTTTCAACCATTTGCTCTACAAATTACTTCATGGCCTGCTTAATTGTAGATTTACATTTAATTGGCAGTTTATGCTTCTTTTTCTGTGTTCTTCATTTCATTACAAGAGGCTTCCACACTATAAAAGATACATTTATTTTTATAGCATTCCCAACTGTGCCATTTAACCATGTCAGCAGCTTTAGGGAGCTGTATTTACAGCTTCTCTTAGTCCTGAACTGAAAAGAGGAACTTTTTACTGAACTTTTCTTTTTAAACAGTCTGCTTTGCACCTCAAGAGAAGACTTCAAATAAGATCCCATGTTTTGCTGCAGCTGGTCTTCCTTAATTATGGACAGCAGCAGGCTCATATACAATATAGTGCTTCAAGCCATTCCCTCCACAATTTTGCCTGGAGTCATTTTGCTACCCACCAAAACAAATGTAACAATGCAGCAGTGATGATGCCATAAAAGTCATTCCAGGAATACAATGCATGGGCTGTCTACCTCAATCCCCTATATATTTGATCAGGGAATTTTCCCAATTGTATCACTTAGATCAGACCAGGCTTACTATTATTCAATATGAGACAACCATTTCAGTAATAATAACTAAAAGGCATCAGCAGAAACATGATGGAGAAAGAACTATGGACCATACATACATCCAGCTTTATCTTCTTCTCTCCATTCCTAAGCTTGTTTCCTGATTTCAGATGCTATATAGAATGTAGTCCATCATAAATGTTGAAGATGGAGTCAACCACTAATTCAACCAGTTTCTCTACATGGAATAGGAAAAGGTTACCATCCCCCTTTTTCCCTTCAGATATTAAAAAGAAATGTCTTGGACTAACTCAGTGCCTGAATAAAAAGAGACAAACTAATCAGGTTAAACAAGCTCAGGAAAATTGGAATAACTGAAGTTATTAGGGGGAATATGTCATGACTTAGGCATATCTAAGCAACCAAATTTATAGTTAAGGAATAAAGACTCTCTCAAATCTATTCTGTTTTAAAGCTTAAGTACCCCTTGTAGTCCAAAAGGTGCTTTTTCAGTTAGCTTCTTGGATGAGAAGCAAAACATTTTCAAAGAAAAAACCCAATAAAGTCAGTTGCCTTTTGGAACAACCATGACTGGGATGATTGAGAATCTTTATAAACATTTACCCCTTGAAGATTAACATTACTAAGTAGGATGGTCCTGCTTAGCTTCTGAGCCAAATGAAGTCAGGTGAATGCTGCCACCTACTGAGAAAGGTAAGAAATCCAGCCTATAAATACCAAACACACTGCAGAACAGTTCATGATTTATAGCTGAATTCCACTGGAAGCATTGGATAAAGCCCCTAACTCAAAAATAAGAAGCAAACAATCCAAGTGCCCAGATTTCAATAAATAAAGAGAAAGTCAGAAATAAGTAAATAGTTATAGAGACATTCTCCAGCCTGACTGACAAGAGTGGAAGCTCATAAAAACAGAGTTCCTGAATACAACTCTAGTCCTCAGTTGCTATACTCAGGCAATCTCAAAAGTAAACAAAATCCTTAAAACCGTGGTCTAATCTTTAAGCAAATTTTTACTCATGGGGATGCTTGGTTCTTAATCCAGCATCATACATTTGGGGCAGATCTGCTAATACTTATGTTCTCTGTAACTATCTGGTGCTTCCACTCTTCGTAGTGAGCAGACACTAGACTGGAATTGTGTCCTCAGAAGGTCTAAAGCTCTTGATTAATTAACTCAGCTGAGCCAAAAGATTCTAATTCTAAATGCTTGTCTATGTATTTCCAGGTAAGTTCTTCAGAGGGAAACATGACATCAATGCTGGAAAAGTAATTTTCACTGCTTTCCTGCTCCCTTACATTTTCTACTTGACTTACTCCATCTAATAGTAAAGCTGGTTTGGAAGCCAGAGATCAGATTAGGTCAGAAGTTATTATACAATCACAAGCTCAGTCAAGTCAGTAAAAACCATATCCCCATTTTGGATGGGCTTTATCATATCATCATGTAGTAAAGTCAAATTTGCTTTATAGTACTTTCATGAGAAGATTATGCTGCCATGTTTTGTGACAACTAATCAATTAGGATTTTACAGTCAGAGTGGAGATATGTTTGTTATTACTGCTGCTGTTAGAAGAGCTGTAAAACATATGTTGGTTCAGCAACGAATAGTCTTTGAATAGCAGCAAATGAGGGCTGAATGGGGATGAAAACATTTAACTCATTCCCCAGATTATTTTCATGCCAAATAAAAATCACATCAGAACATTCAGTACAGCTTACTTTTCAAAAAGAAAGCCAGATTCTGATGCCTTTTATTTAATCTGTTTAAAATGCAATATATTTTGTTTAAACACTGGTATGTCTTCAGTAAAAATTGTGTCTTTTTAAATATCTCCTGTAACATTTCAAATAACAAATAATATTACAAAATACAAAATCTTTGTCAGTGCTCAATTTTTGCTGATCTACTTTTTGAAATTCTTTCTAAAATTAATCCTGAACCAGAAGATGATTATTTGGGTATAAAGAAAGCAGGCTAAGCGTCCTCACGGTGCACAGACACGGAGGAATGGGGGTGTGAGTATCAATGCAAGGATAGTTAAAGAGAGTGATGAGGGGCACACATCGATTGGTTATCCAGGACCCGTCACGAGATCTAGGGCCCGGGCGCAGGCGTTGGCTGGCCTATAAATGGTTTCTCCCATTGAGTTATTCTTTACCCTGACGATGTTGGTAGGATCCAACGAAAGCTAGGTCCTTTTTAATATTCTTTTAAAGGTTTT
>NW_015386540.1:375500-385820 GCF_001527695.2 Protobothrops mucrosquamatus
GAAAGCAGAATCTTTATGTTGTTTTGTGCAAATCTATACATACAGTAAACTGGATCTATTTGGATTCTGAGCTGGCAGGTCAATACACCTATCACAGAGGCAGACATCCCAGCACATTCAAACTAAAACCAATATACTCTATCAACATCTAAGGTACTATTGTCAAATGGGATAGTTTATTGCTCAGTTCTGGTAATGATAATAGACTAATCCAATAGTGGGGGGCTGTACTCAAAAGCATTATATGGAAATCAAGGTAATCAGAGAGACCACCAATTAAAGCTGAGGTCAAAGCACTGTATAGGATTCCAAAAATAAGCAAGGGTTTGAGTAACAGGCATGTATAGCATGTGATAGTACAGTGCCCAATCAGGGGTCAGAATGTACTCACACTTTTTCTTTCCTTTTCCAAACACACAATTCACCATAGGTCTCATCCCAGGACTTGTCAGAAATCAGGAATACCCCTCTGTTTAATTGCCTGGGCCCATTAGTCAGCTTTCACTTCAACATGACTAATAAATCCTAGGGAAACCTCTACCAGGTTTTTGTCCCAAAACATCATAGAATCAACCTCACATCAGTCTGTATTTATTACTGGCTATCTCTACCAATTCTACCTCCAGAATATCATTGTGATACCCCTGTCAGATTGGGCTCCAAAACACCATGTATTGTATTGTGTTGTGTTGTGTTGTAACATATTGTATTGTATTGGGTTGGGATGTATTGGGTTGGGCTGCATTGTTTTATTTTTTTCACATTTATGAATCACCCATCTCCCTCAAAGATATTTTATTGTATTATTATATTTATAATTAAGTTATATATTCTGCTTGCTCAGGCAACTCCATAAACATTAAAGTTACACTTCTAAAATGTTATTTGAATAACCTAAGTGCCTTAGATTTAAGAATCAGATTATGCTTTGCTCTGTCTTCTTCCTTTACTTAACTGAATAAGAGATTACAAAATTGGATATTTACCATTTAGAGAAATGTCTCTAAAGATGTTTCTACTAACCATCTATTGCAAAGTCTCCTAGTGTTTATCAGTCTCTCAGAGGCAGGGTCAAGTGCATAAGGAGAAAGTGGAAAACAGTTGACCAAGTCATCCTACAAAGTCTTATCTTCTTTCTTCTCTTTTTCAAGGTTCTCCTCATCTTTTGTCACATCCCACTCATTTGTTTTTCACTCCTTTTCTTTATATAATAAATGATAAATAAATGATCTCTTGCTTTCTTCTTTCAAACCTCATCTTTTTCTACTTGAAAAAAATGGCTATGTTTTTTACTTCTGTTTGGGATGACTAATTACTCATTAGAGGGAAACATATTGAGTCATCTCCAAGCCAGACATGACAGGTTGCCACAGATGCCCAAATTCTCTTTACCTAACGAATAGTCTAGCAGGGCTGGATAGCATCTGTGTCGGGGCTTTCTGCTGAGGCTTGCCTTTAAAAAAAGTATTCAGAGCAACATCATCACAGTTTAGACAGACAGAGAGACAGACAGACAGATATCCTTTATTATCATTTTTACTGTGGGCACAATGGCACACATTAAAATGAAATTTAGTTGCTTGCTCTCAAAGTGTGCACATACATAACACACATTTAAACATACTATATACAACATATGTATAGACCTACACCCTTACATATAAGTAACATATTAATCACTGTCCATCTTGAATACATAATGGAAGGAGAAAGCTTTAGAGTTCACAAGGTTAATATTGTATGGAACAAAACTGTGACTGAATCTGGATTGTTCTGCTTCGGATACCATGAAGCCTCCTCCCAGAAGGTAATAAAGAAAACAGAGGATGTGTAGTGTCTCAGACAATCTTGTGGACTCTGGAAGGGAGAGAACTGCCAATAAACCTTTCAGCCATCCTCACCACTCTCTGCACCGCCTTCCTGTCTGAAGCAGTGATGCTTCCAAACCAGACTGTGATGCTGTATGACAGGATGCTCTCGATCGACTCTCTGTAGAAAGTGGCAAGGACAGGGGAAGGAAGATGTGCTTTTGTCATGTGACGCACAAAATGCAGGCTCTGCTGTGCCCGCTTCACCAGTGTCTCGCTGTTGAGCGACCAAGCCAGCCTACTTGTTAACTGCACACCCAGGAATTTGATGCTGGTAACCATCTCCACAAGTGAATCATTAATGCACAGAAGAGAGTGGCTGTGCCTGCCTTTTCTGAAATTGACAATGATCTCTTTGGTTTTTCCAGTATTTAAAACTAGGCTGTTCTCCTTACACCAGTTCACCGAACCCTCAACCTCCTTGTGGTAAGCACTCTCATTGTCATCTTGAATAAGGCCCACTACTGTTGTATTATCAGCAAATTTCACAATATGGTTGGTGGCAAACCTAGCACAACAGTCATGGGTGAACAGCAGCAGACTTAGGATGCAGCATTGAGGAGAACCTGTGCTCAAGAAAATGATGTTAGAAATATTTGTTCCAGCTCACACATACTGTAAGAATGTGTGAGTAAGAAAATCAAGAATCCAGTTGCACAAAGATTTGTTTAAGCTTAAAGGGCCCAGTTTGTCTACTAGATGCTGGGGAATGATTGTGTTAAATAATTAAAAGACACTGCAAGGTTGAGGGCTGGATTCACAGCCAGGTAAGCCTACCATGGCAACTGATCGATAAGTTGAACTGGGGATGACAGATAGCATTTCGGCTAAGCCTTACACCTCCAACCAAGAGCTAGTCCAGAGAGAATGTAAACCCACTTATTGCCTTCACTGAATCATATCTACTTCCTTATTGGAACAAAGAGGACTTCCTGTCTCTTTGTGTTTTATTTCACTTATTAAATTTCTGCTTTTGATCTCTTGCTGTTCTCCATCAAATATCTCAGTAGAAATATCCATTGGATATTTTTTTTCTGATTTGTGCAGGGGAAAGGCAATCTCTCTAAAACTGATCAAGGACAGGACACCACATTCCAACAGTTGTGCACCCACTATTGCTTAAGCTTTTTAGTGGGAAGACTTCTTTCTTTAAAAAGGTTTTTATTGATTTTTTCCCATACATTCAATAGTATTTGTTCAACAAACGTGCTATCTGAGTTTACATTCACTAATACATATTTAGTTCGTAATCCTTTATTCTTTCTTCTAGCCATCGATAAAATAAGTCCCAAGTTTGATAATATTCCATTTCTTCTTTTTCTTTCAGTCTCAGAGTCAGTCTATCCATCTCTGCGCATTCTAATATTTTTTTAATTATTTCTTCATCTGATGGTGTTCCTTCATTTTTCCAATATTGCACAATATAATTCTTGCTGCTGTTGTAACATGTAAAGTCAAATATATGCTTTGTTTACCAGTCTTTTCTGGCATTATACCTAATAAAAATGTTCAGGTTTAAATTCTACATGTTCTCCCAATATCTTTTCTAGCCAGGCATGTATCTTTTTCCAGTAACTCTTTGCTTTGGCACATGTCCACCAAACATAGTAATAAGTGCCTGACATGTTTGCATTTTCAACATCTATCTGACATATTTTTAAATATTTTTGCTAGTCTTGCTGGTGGCAAGTGCCATCTATAAAACATTTTATATACATTTTCTTTGTAGGAAGTTGACATTGTCAGTTTGTAATTTCTTTTCCATAAATTTTGCCATTTTTCTAATTTTATATTACATCCCAAAAAAATTGCCCATCTTATCATTATTTCTTTAATTTGTTCGCTTTCCATTTTCAAAGTTAATAAAAAATTATAAATTTTCTTAATTAGTTTCTCATCAGAAGTTAACAATATCTTATCAAACAAAGTTTGCTCCTTATAAAATCCATACCATTTAACATCTTTATCATATCTAGCTTGCATTTGTAAATGTGCCCACCATGATAAATTGATACCCTGATTTTCCATTTCTTGTTTAGATTTTAAATTCCTTTCAGAGTTTAGAATATCTCTATATGTCCAGATTTTTTTCAACTAAATGTGGGTGTACAAATGCTTCCATTGTTGACCAACCACCCTGGAATTTTCAGATATATTTTACATTTTATTTTTTCCCATGTTGTTAACAATGCATTTCTTATATAGTGATTTTGGAAGTATTTATGAATTTTATTTTTCCCGTATCATAAGAAAGCGTGCCACCCTAACTGTAAATCATGCCCCTCCAGATATAACAACCTTTTGTTTCTAAGAATTATCCATTCTTTTACCCATGTTAATACAGATGCTTGATAATATAAAACCCACTCTGGTAAACCAAAACCTCCATTTTCCTTGGCATCTTGTAACATTTTCATCTTAATTCTAGCTTTCTTTCCTTGCCAAATAAAATTTGAAATTAATGAATTTAAATCTTCAAAGAATTTTTTCTCAAGTTTTATAGGTATTATTTGGAATAAAAATAAAAGTTTCAGTAATATATTCATTTTCACTGTAGCAATTCTTCCTAATATTGACAATTGCAAGTTTTTCTATTTTTCCAAATCCACTCTTATTTGATTCAATAATTATCTTCTTTTATCGTTGAACATCTTGCTGTTAAGTATATTCCCAGATATTTGACCTTTTTAACTATTTGTAATTCTATTTTTTCTGATTTTGTTTTGTTTATCTGAAAGATTTTTGACTATTACTTTAGTTTTTTCTCTGTTTATTTTCAGTCCTGCTTTTTCTCCATACTGTTCTGTCTTTCCCAGTAGTTTAGGAATCATCTCCAAAAGTTCTTCTAAAATAAATTCCAAATCATCAGCAAATGCTTGTTATTTGTATGTTTCATCTTTTATTTCTAGTCCTTTAATTTCTGTATCTTGTCTAATAATTCTGTTTAGAACTTCCAAGGTCAGAATAAATAACAATGGAGATAATGGACATCCTTGCCTTGTACCTTTTCTTATCTCAAAGTTCTCTGTATAATCTCCATTCACAATCACTTTTGCTGTTTGTTTATTGTATATTGTTTTAATCATATTTATAAAGTTTTGTCCAAAGTCCATTATTTTTAATTGCTGGATCATAAATTGCCAGGAAACATTATCAAATGCCTTTTGGGCATCTAAAAATATTAGTGCCAATTGTTTCCCTGGATGTAATTCATAATATTCCAATACATCCATTATCACTCTTAAATTATTTTTAATTTGTCTCTTTGGTAAAAAAAACCATTTTGGTCTGAATTCAGTTAAGAATCTTTTCAGCCTCTCTGGTATTATTGAAGTAAAAATTTTATAATCCACATTTAATAATGATATCGGTCTGTAATTTTTTATCTGTGCCAAGCCTGAATCTTCTTTTGGTATTAAGGTAATATTTGCTTCTATCCATGTATTTAGGAGTTTAGCCTCCAACAGAAGTTCATTGCAAACATCTTTCAACGGTTCACTTAATATATCTTGTAAAGATTTATATAGCTCCACCGGTAGACCATCTGGCCCCAGTGTTTTCTTGGTTTTTTGTCTTCTTATGGCCTCTGTTATTTCCATCATTGTTATTTTTTCCTTTAATATAGTCTTACAAGTTTCTGAAATTTTTGGAAGATTATTTTCTTCCAGATATTGAATCATTCTCTCTCTTGGAATTTCTTCTATATCATACAGTTTCTTATAGTATTCTTTAATTATCTTTTTTATTTCTTCATTTTTAAATTGTAAACAACCTTTTTCATCTACTAAATTATTTATCAGTTTCTTCTCCTTTTAAGTTTATAAGCTAGCCATCTTCCTGGTTTGTTTGCATTTTCAAAACAGTTTTGTTTTACTCTTTTTATTTGCTGTGCCATTTTTTCGAGTCCAACAAATTTAATTTATGTTTTATTGTTTCCATTTCTTTTTTCAGAATCTTCTTTTGTGGATTCATTTGCAGTTCTGATTCTAATTTTTCAAATTTTTCACTTAATAATATATATTGTTGTCTTTTCTGTTTTGTTTTGTTTTTGCCATGTATGTTATAGCTATACCTCTAAAGTATGCTTTGGCTATATCCCATACGTTTTGTAATGTTGTATCTTCTTTTTTGTTTTCTTTGAAGAAAAACTCGATTTCTTTTTTTGCTAATTCTATAAATTCTTTTCTTTTAATATAGATAAAGTCCATCTTGATATTTTTTTTTGGGTATTCATCTCCATGTCACTTTTAAGGGATTCTGATCGGCCCATGTGCCTGGTTCTATCTCAATCTCCTGCATACTTGTCCTCAATTCAGATGTCATCCAAATCATGTCAATTCTGGACCAGGATTTATGACTGTTTGAATAAAGTGTATATTGTAATTTTCCTGGATTGATTTCCCTCCAAACATCTTGTACTCTAATTTCTTCTATCATGTTAAAAAAAGTCTTAGGTAATCTTTTCCTTCCACTTTTTCCTGTTTTGCTACTTTTATAGTCTAATATCCCATCCACTATTGCACTGAAATCACCTACTAAGCAAATATTTTGATACTCCATTTCTGTTATTTTTCTATGGACATTTTGATAAAATTCTTCCTGTTTATTATTTGGTGTGTATACTACTACCAACAATGTTTGTTTTTAATGAAGAAACATTTCTACCATCATAATTCTTCCTTCTTCATCTGAAGAAATCATTTTAGAGACTATTGTCTCTTTAATATATACAGCTACACCTCTTTTTTTATGCTGTGCTGATGCATAGTAAAGTTTCCCAATTTTTGGGTATTCCAACAGCTTATAATATTGTCTTTTTATATGTGTCTCTTGCAAACAAATTAGATCTATATTTAATTTCTGTAGTTTTCTAAAAAAAATATTTCTTTTTGATGGGGAATTCAGTCCATTTATATTCACTGAGAAAATTCCGTTTTCTTTCTCCATTTCAATTATTTATATTTAGATCTTGTCGATCTCGTAGTCGTCTGTTCTCTGGCAATTCCTTCACTTTCTTGATCAAGTTTCTCTTTCTGTTCTACTGTTTGTATAATTGCTTCCTTGGTTGCTTCTTCTGTTTATTTCTGATCTTTTCTCTCCTCTTGTTGATATTGTACTCCTTCATTTAAGAATGCTTGATTTCTTTCATCAAAGTCTTGTGCCTTCCAAACTGAGTCCAGTTGGTATCTTGTATTATTCCAGTTAATTAAGATCCCTTCTGGCATTAACCATCTGAAGTTTATACCTTTTGCAATTAGCTTTGTAGTTAAGAAGTGGTATTGTCTTTGGGTGTCTCTTACTCTCTTGGGGATCTGTTTTAACACCACAATTTCTTTATTCTTGTATTGTAACGGCTCATCTCTAACTTTTCTCGGTATTTCATCTCTTGTTGTTTACTTTATGAATCTTACATGAACTTCTCTGGGTAGTTTATATTTCCTTGCATAGTTTGAATTCATTCGAAATATTTCATCTATCTCCATTTGCATCTCTGCTCGGTCTGCTTTCAAAGCCTCTGTCAGGAGATCAATAATCACAACTGCTATATTTTCTTCTCTATCTTCAGGAATATTTTGAAATCTTAAATAGTGTTCTGCTTTCTCCATTTCTAAAACCACCACCGCTTCTTCTAGGTTTTGATTTGCTTGTTTTAATTTTTCATTTTCTTATATTAGTACTTTCTTTTTTTGTCAATATCATCTGATTTATTTTTCACTTTCTGAATTCTTTGTTCATTTTTAACAATCATTTCTTAGTGGGCTTCAAATTGTGTCTTTATATCCAGCATTTGTTCATTTAATTTATCAAAATTACTTTTTGTTTCTTCATGGTTTTTTTGTATTGATTCTTGAATTAAGAAGATGACATTTTCCTGAAGGATTTCATGGGAGTATAAGAAGCAAGGGAAACTGAAGTATTATGTAAACAAAAACAGAGCAATCACTTAAACTCTTGGTCCATCTCTAAATAAATGTACAAACATTGTTCTCCATGATGAAAATATCTCCAAAATTATCTTCTAATTTCTTTTTCATCAAGATGAATGAAAACTAGTAAGAAGAATGCAGCATAATTTTTCTGCCCGCAACTCTCTTTACCCCATCCCTAGGAAATCATGATGAGGATTACTTTAATCCTTCCCACTAATTTTATTCTGCAAGCACCTTATGAGTTAATGACTGGTGCCATGTCATCTTTTGAGTTTCATTGTTGAAAGGGAATTTAAATTCGAGTCTCGTTCTCCTATTCCAAACTCTAGTCACTACAGCGTAAATTTGTAGGTACCAGTTCAAGAGAAGGCATGAGAGATTTCCTCATCATTGGATTAGGTTTATTACTTGTGGTTTCTTCTTTATTTCAGAAAATAGAAAGGAGTTTTGAAACACCTGGGTGTGACAGAGAGTGATGCCACCAAAGGAAGATTCACTTCCATCCATCTCCAGAACAAGCTGCATTGCTTCACTGAAGGCAGGCTCAAAGGCCAATTAGCTAGAGAGAAGCTGGAGTAGTATTGATGTGCTCTGTTAATTTTAATTAAATTCATCACATTCACAAGCAGGCACACACACACAAACCCAATACTCCTTCCCATATATTTCAACAAAAGCAGGTGGAACAGAGTGAGAATGGAGGAAATAACAAGCTATTACTAGATATAATGGCTTTCCACAAATGTCCACACACAGTGCCAAATACCAGATGCTCATTAGAGTTTGTCTAATTAGGCATAAGAAGGGGTGTAGATTCAGATCTTTTCAATGACCCCATTAGAGAATTGGACTTCGTAAAACTTTGTTAGCAATTTTCTAAGGAGCAAAGATTAGCAATTTGTTGTTTATGTATCCAGGCTGATAGTTTGGAGGAAAAATAACAGGACTGATAATTATTTTGTTCTTATTAAGAAATAAGTGTGTTCACATTTTTGTCATACCAAAAGTCCAAGGGGGTAAGGAGACTTGGGCTGGAAAGACAGGGGGTCCTCCATTCTACTTGTCCCCTCTATATATAAAAAAAGATTTTAAGTTTCCAGTTATGTGATTGAATTTAGGCTTAGCCATATGTTGAACAGACACACTGAACTAAATAATAATACTAATAATAATAATAATAATAATAATGATGATGATGATGATGATGATGATGATGATGATGATGATGATGATGAAGAAGTTGGAAGGGACCTTGGAGGTAGTAATAATAATAATAATAATAATAATAATAATAATAATAATAATAGTAGTAGTAGTAGTAAAGTTGGAAGGGACCTTGGAGGTCATCTAGTCCAACCCCCTGCTCAGGCAGGAAACCCTATACCATTTCAGACAAATGGCTGTTCAGTCTCTTCTTAAAAGCCTCCAGTGTTGGAGCATTCACCACTTCTGGAGGCAGGTTATTCCACTGGTTAATTGTTCTAACTGTCAGGAAGTTTCTCCTTAGTTCTAGGTTGCTTCTCTCCTTGATTAGTTTCCACCCGTTGCTTCTTGTCCTGCCTTCAGGCGCCTTGGAAAATAGCTTGACACCCTCTTCTTTGTGGCAGCCCCTGAGATATTGGAATACTGCTATCATGTCCCCCCTCGTCCTTCTCTTCATTAAACTAGACATACCCAATTCCAGCAACCGTTCCTTATATGCTTTAGCCTCCAGTACCCTAATCATCTTTGTTGCTCTTCTCTGTACTCTTTCTAGAGTCTCAACATCTTTTTTACATCACGGTGACCAAAACTGGATGCAGTATTCCAAGTGTGGCCTTACCAAGGCATTGTAAAGTGGTATTAACACTTCACGTGATCTTAATTCTATCCCTCTGTTAATGCAGCCTAGCACTGTGTTGGCTTTTTTGGCAGCTGCAGCACACTGCTGGCTCATATTTAGGTGATTGTCCACTAGGACTTAGAGATCCCTCTCACAGTTACCACTATACTATACCTGTGCATTTGGATTTCTTGCCTAAATGTAGAACCTTGCTTTTTTCACCATTGAATTTCATTTTGTTAGATAGCGCCCAGTGTTCAAGTCTGTCCAGATCCTTCTGTATCTTAAGCCTGTCTTCTGGAGTGTTGGCTATTCCTGCCAGCTTGGTGTCGTCTGCAAATTTGATGAGTTCCCCATCTATCCCCTCGTCCAAATCATTGATATATATATTGAATAGCACTGGGCCCAGAACAGAGCCCTGGGGCACCCCACTACACACGTCCCTCCATGTAGGTGCGGTTCCATTGAGGACCACATGCTGAGTACGGCCGGTCAGCCAGCTATGGATCCATCTGGTGGTGGTGCTTTCTACCCCACATTTTTCTATCTTGTCAAGTAGTAGGTTGTGATCTACTTTATCAAATGCCTTACTGAAGTCCAAGTAAATTATGTCCACAGCATTCCTCTGATCCACTAATTTTGTCACTTGGTCAAAGAATGCAATAAGATTTGTCTGGCATGATCTATTTTTGACAAACCC
>NW_015386540.1:386182-388912 GCF_001527695.2 Protobothrops mucrosquamatus
CTGGTTTCTTTTGAGAGCTGTTATTTTTCCTCTTTGTTGGTATTGTGCTAGACTGGGCTTTTATTATCTCATTTTTCAAAATTTCCCAAGCTTCTTGAGTTGTTTTCCCCTTGAGGATTCTCATCCATGGAATCCTTCCCAAGCCCTCTCTAAGTTTATTGAAATTAGCTCTCTTGAAGTCCAAGACTCTAGTTTGACTCTGTTCTATTGCTTGTGCTTCCATAATGTTGAATTCCAATATTGCATGATCACTTCCTCCCAGGGTTCCTATGGCTTCAACACTGTTGTGTCCTGAGCCTGCAAAAGCAGGCTCGGGACGATGCAAGAGTCTCGGGCATTTGCAAAAGCTGCCCGGGACCAGACTGAGCGGCGCCGGCCTTGCACGCATGCGCAAGGCGGGAAAAGACTGCCTGTGATTGGTTGAAATTGCCCGGGGATCAGAGGGTATAAATAGAGGCCTGCGTGCCTCTGCTCGGGTTGTTCATGGACTGTAGTCAGAGAATAAAGACATGTTTAGAAATGCATTGCCTCAAGCGCCATTATTCTCCGGACTTAACACTGGCGACGAAGGTGGGATTCAGTCTATTAGCTAGGAAAGCTTAAAGACTCACCCAAAGAAGTCCGGAAGAGGGACAACGGCATTGAAGTCAGCGTCTATCCTGCCAGTACAGCATCGCTGGAGGGTGAGTGCGGCTGAAGAAAACCCTGTTCCCTGAGCATGGCGAAAATTGGGTGGTTAGCT
This sequence comes from Protobothrops mucrosquamatus, assembly GCF_001527695.2. Lineage (NCBI taxonomy): Eukaryota > Metazoa > Chordata > Lepidosauria > Squamata > Viperidae > Protobothrops > Protobothrops mucrosquamatus. The sequence goes on from NW_015386540.1 coordinate 386,925, forward strand.
GAATTTGATGTCTCTCACCCGGAGAAGTGGGAATCTTACGTTGCAAGGGTAGAGTAAATCAGATAAGGGAAGAAGGTCTAAAGGCTGCCACAATGTTGTGCATTTGTGGGCAAGACACCTTTGAGATCGCCGAGAATCTAATCGCCCCGGCCTTGCTAGAAACTGTTTCATACTCCGATTTGAAGAAAGTTTTGAAAGAACACTTCCAGCCTAAGCAATCTGTCATTGCTTGGAGGCACACATTTGAACTAAGGGATCAGCGAGCTGGGGAATCAGCAAAATAATTCATTGCAGCCTTGAGAAGAGCAGCTAAACTGTGTGATTTCAAGGACTTAGAGGAAAGGCTGCGTGACCGTTTTGTGTGCGGACTGAGGAACAGAGACTTACAGCAGAAGCTGTTTGCTAAGGAAGATGTCTCTTTCCAAGATGCTCTGCGAGAGGTTACAGCAGAGGAAGCTGCAGGCGGAGCAGTCAAGAATATGCAGCCTAGTCGAAGCGCTCCAGAGACCGCCACCATCCATAAGGAGGACGTGCGAGAGGATTCGGAAGAAGATCCTGAAGAAGAGGTGGACAAGCTTTACCAAGCAGCTGGGAGGAGATCCAAAGATCGTCAGGACAAGGGCCCAGCTGAGCTCCATTGCTTCGGATGCGGTGGTCGCCACAAGCGAGCGGAATGTCGGTTCCGTTCCTCCATCTGCAGAGCATGCGGAAAGAAAGGCCACATCGCTGCGGTTTGCCTGGGTCGACAGAAGGTACAACCAAAGGAAGAATTGAGCCTGAAAGGTACAAGGGTGCCCAGTCAAAACAGGGTGGGGTTCTGTGCAACACGTAGGAATATTCTAAGAATAGGCACACACAAACCCCTTAAAAAGAAACTATCCCTTAAAGTGAAATTGCAGGGAGTTCCATTGTCGATGGAACTTGACACGGGGTCTGCCCTATCCATAATTTCCCTCAACATGTTTCACAAAATCTGCAGCAGCAGTGGCCAGCGAGTTTCGCTAAGGCCTTCTAATGTAATTCTTATGGATTTTCAAAATTCTCAAGTGTGCGTTAAGCGGGAGGCCACCCTTAAGGTACAGTATAAGAATTTTGTAGGCCCCCTAGACATGCTGGTTGTGGGGGGTGAGCGCACGAGTCTCATTGGACTCGATTGGTTTGAGGCTTTGGGGATCCAAGTAACAGGGCTGCACAAGTTGCAAACAGAAACCCTTGCAGATGTCTGCAAGGAGTTTGCAGATGTGTTCAGTTCTGAGCTAGGATCCTACAAAGGACCTCCAGTTTCACTAAAGCTAGATTCAGCTGTACAGCCCATTAGGGTTAAACCTAGGAGAGTACCATTTGCTCTTAGGGGCAAGATTGATGCTGAGCTGGACAAGTTGCTCCAGCAAGACATATTAGAGCCTGTAGATTCTAGCCCGTGGGAAACTCCCATTGTAACGCCTTTAAAGGCAAATGGGGACATTCGTATTTTTGCAGACTACAAGTGCACACTAAACAAGGCCCTACAGCAACATGCTTATCCTGAGCCACATTTTGGCTTCTCTAAAGGAGGGCAAGATTTTTGCTAAGCTTGACCTGGCTCAAGCGTATCAACAGCTGCCTGTTGATGATGCAGCAGCAGAGGCTTAAACCATTGTTACCCATAGAGGGGCTTTCAAGGTGAAAAGGTTACAGTTTGGGGTGAATGTCACTCCTTGCATTTTTCAGAGTGTAATGGAAAACACCCTGAGGGGTATTCCTGGTGTGTGTCCTTATTTTGATGACATTCTCATCGCTGGAGACTCTACACAAATGCTGGCAGAGAGGTTGAGGGCTGTGTTGCTTCGTTTCCGAAGAGCAGGCCTTAAATTAAAACAGGACAAATGCAAAATTGGTGTGCATTCCACTGATTTCCTAGGATTCAGGATAGATGCTCAGGGTATACACCCGTCTGATGCTAAGCTCAAAGCTATTCAGCAGGCTCCAAGCCCCAGATCTAAGGGAGA
>NW_015386540.1:391773-392934 GCF_001527695.2 Protobothrops mucrosquamatus
GGCTCACAGAAGGATGTCCCCACGCATTAGAGCTAACAGGGAGGTATCCTTGGACCCTATCACTACAGAAAGGAGCCAGGAAATTCACACACCTTCAGGGAACACTGAAATGAGCTCAGAGGGCTCAGAAAACTCCCCAAGAGGTAGGTCAACCAGGTATAGTGAACAGCAGAGTCCTGACTTCCTGAGCCTAGGAGGCAGGCAGGGAAGCCAGGCAGTTTACCACACCTAGTGTGGTAAGCAATGGGGAAGACAATGCAAGTTCTCCAGGTCCGAGAAGGTCGCTACAGGTAAAAGGCCCTCCTAAATACCTTGCAGATTACGTGAGGTGAGCAAGAGTTTAGGAACCTGAACATGAGGTCCAGACTGGTTGGATCTTGGAAAACTGGGTTGGGGGCATTGGTTCTCAGAAAAGACAGAACGGTCCCATACCTCTTACACTATGTACATTTTTTGTAACAGTATGTGAACAAAGGATCCACCAAAGGTGGCGTCCATGTTGGGTGCAGTATTACTTTATCTAGGGGGGAGGGGTATTGTGTCCTGAGCCTGCAAAAGCAGGCTCGGGACGATGCAAGAGTCCCGGGCATTTGCAAAAGCTGCCCGGGACCAGACTGAGCGGCGCTGGCCTTGCACGCATGCACAAGGCGGGAAAAGACTGCCTGTGATTGGTTGAAATTGCCCGGGGATCAGAGGGTATAAATAGAGGCCTGCGTGCCTCTGCTCGGGTTGTTCGTTGACTGTAGTCAGAGAATAAAGACATGTTTAGAAATGCATTGCCTCAAGCGCCATTATTCTCCGGACTTAACAAACACCCTCTATCATTTCATCTCTGTTAGTGAGAATTAGATCCAAAATGGCTAATCCCCTAGTTCCCTTCTCTACTTTTTGGGAGACAAAGTTGTCTGCTAGGTTTGTCAGGAACCTATTTGATTTTCCACTTGGTGCAGAGTTTCCCAAAATTTTTTTTTATTATTTTCAACATAAGAAAAAAGCAAACACAAGTACATCACAATTGAAAAAACCCCCTCCCCACCCCCCACCCGGACTTCCCAAACCTAATCCCAGGATACTATTCATCTAAAAGTAACCTTATATTAATATCCCTAACTCCACAAAGTATAATTCTACATAAATAGGTGAAATATAAGTATATATATA
>NW_015386540.1:395037-403782 GCF_001527695.2 Protobothrops mucrosquamatus
CCCATTACTATTGTGATGTGCTTCCTACATACTTTAGTTAGCTGACTAGCAAAAAGTTCATCTATTTCCTGTGTTTGGTTGGGTGGCCTATAGTATACACCTATGGCAATGTCATTTTTTCCCCTTTTATATTGACCGAAATGCATTCAAGACAGTTTTTATCACTGTTGTGCTCTATTTCTGTAGAGATGTAGTTATTTCTTATATAGAGAGCAACTCCACCTCCTCTTTTATTTGGTCTGTTTCTTTTAAATAATTTAAATCCCTCTAGCTGTGTGTTCCATGTGTGGGTTTCATCCCACCATGGTTCCGTAATGGCAATAATATCATATCTGCCCTCATTAACCTGAATTTCTAGTTCACCCTGTTTGCTGTTCATACTCTGTGCATTGGTGTATAGATATCTGAGTCCTTTATGACTGGCCCTGTGTTTACTTTCTACATAACCTGTGTGGTGCCTGAGTTCCCCTATTGTCTTACAACCTAATTGGTTAGTGCACTTTGTGTGGCACTCACTATTAGAGGCTTGATTTTGCTTGACAGCAAGGTTGGTATTCTTACATGCACTGATAGCCCTATAATTTTTAGATTGCTGGGGACAGGGTTGTTCTGTATCTATTAACTCACTGTCCCTGCTGTTTAGTTTAAATTTTCCTCCAGAAAATCTGTGGATTTATAGCCGAGTAACTCAGTCCCTTTCTTTGATGGATGCAAACCATCTCTTTTGTACATCTTTTCATTGGACCAGCTACAGACATCGTGACTAATATATCCAAAGACTTCCCCTTTATACCACTCCTTTAGCCACATATTGAATTGTGCTATGCGCTGACCTTTTCCATTTTGCTCCTTGTGCACTGGTAAAACCTCTGAGAAAGTAAGCCTACGGTCTATTCTGCTAAGTTCCTTCCCCAAGCTCTGGAAATCGTTCTGCACAGAGAGTCATCTAGTCCAATCCCCTGCTCAGGCAGGAAACCCTATACCATTTCGGGCAAATGGCTGTCCAGTCTCTTCTTAAAAACTTCCAGTGTTGGAGCATTCACCGCTTCTGGAGGCAGATTGTTCCTCTGGTTAATTGTTCTAACTGTCAGGAAGTTTTTCCTTAGTTCTAGGTTGCTTCTCTCCTTGATTAGTTTGAGGAAGGTGATCTGGTTTCAATGAATCTGTTCTAAATACTGTATGAATTTGGACCCAGCCCTTGATTGAATATATCCATGACATCACATAGTGCAGTTTGCACTCTCATTGTAAAGTAAGGGCATGAAGAATACGTTATTGCCCTTCCTGCCTTTTAAGACCTGAAGTAGCAATCTAGTATGCCATTCAACTTGATATTAGCCCACTAAACTCAAAAAAACATGTCTGCTATGTGCTGATTTCCTATGATCCATCTTAATAAAGCAGTTTGTTCAACTCTACCTTGAGAAAGAATTCAGATAAGGATACCCTGCTTCACATATTCAATAACTCCACAAGATCAGACTCTCTTCATTCAGATGCATTATATCTTACCCCTTTTCTTGGTTTCAAAGATTCACAGTCTTATCTATTTTTCTTTCATTCATTTACTTTGTTAACTCATGCTCTTTATCATTTACTATCATTCCAATAATCTTTCATTTTTGTTATTTATGAATTTTACTTATTTATTAATCATGTATCTTGATTCAATGTAACAACTTGTGGCACTTTCATATTATGTAATATAAAAATTAAAAATTCATTTATTTATTTGTTTAAAACATTTATATAGCTGTTCATCTTTGAACCAACTCTGGGTGGCTCCCAATCAAAAGATAGCATTGAAGCTCTCACTTGAAACAACAGAAGTGAAAAGCAAAAATGCAGAAATAAAAAATGGCCTAGTACTTAAAATTAAGAGATTACCTTCAGAAATAACTCTATTTTTAACATTATCCTAAAATTGACAAAGAGTGGGGTATTTGATTTCTATCAGGTGGTCATTTCAAAGCATTGATGCCTTTTAGCTTCTTCCTGCTTTTTTTCTCAGAAGTGTAGGCCTATAAGAAGTTTCTTCCTATAAGATTTATGGTGTGGGCTGGTTCAATTTCAGTGGGAATGGCTTTCCTGTAGATATACAGCAGAGGCCCCCAACCTTTTGGGCATCAGGGACCGGTTCCCTGGAGAGAGGTTTTTCCATGGACCAGAGGGCATGGTTTCGCATGCTGCCTGCATCTCACGGATGGGGCTTTGCTTGTTTGTGTGGCCCAGTTTCTGGCATGCTGCAGCCTGGTGCCAGTCCATGGACCAGGGGTTGGGGACCCCTGATATAAGAATTGATAAATCAAGATACCTCCAAATTTACCTAGAAAATAAGCAGTGACCAGTGCAGAGACCACACCATTGGTATTATTTGCTCCCTGAGTTGGAATTCTCAACCATTTGCAGTTTCCATAAGCTGAGGTCATCATCAGATGGTAGATGGTAACTGCAGATACTGACTCTTAGCCATCATTATGGCATTATTCAATCAAGGCTTTTATGTAATGTTTTTTAGTAAAAGAAGGAAAAATAGATATGGTTATCATGAGCTTCCTGGGGAATTCTAGGAGCTGAAGTCCACACATCTTAGAATTGCCAGTAGCAGTAGCAATAGCACTTAGACTTATATACTGCTTCATAGTGCTTTACAGGACCAGATGGATTACACCCTGAAGTTCTGAAGGAACTGGCAGACATGATCTCAGAACCACTGAACTATATCTTTCAAAGATCCTGGAGCACCGGGGAACTATCAGAGGACTGGAAAAGAACTGATGTAGTTCCCATCTTCGAAAAAGGGGGAAAAAATAGATCCAGGAAACTACAGACCTATCAGCCTGACCTCAATACCTGGGAAGATTCTGAAAAAAGATAATCAAGCAACGAACCAGTGAATAGCTAGAGGCAAACAAAGTCATAACCAAAAGCCAACATGGATTTGTCAAAAACAGATCATGCCAGACAAATCTTATTGCATTCTTTGACAAGGTGACAAAATTAGAGGAATGCTGTGGATATATTTATTTGGACTTCGGTAAGGCATTTGATAAAGTAGACCACAACCTACTATTTGATAAGATTAAAAAAATGTGGGTTAGATAATATCACCATCAGATGGATTCGTAACTGGCTGACCAACTACACTTAACAAATAGTCCTCAGTGGTACTGCATCTACATGGAAGTATGCAGTGAGGTACCCCAAGGGTCTGTGTTAGGCCCAGTACCCTTCAACATCTTTCTCAATGATTTGGATGACAGGATAGAGGGGATGAAGGGAACTCATCAAATTTGCAGACAATACCAAGCTGGCAGAAATAGCTAACATTTCAGAAGATAGGCTTGAGATACAGAAGGATTTGATAGACTTGAACATTGGGTGCTATCTAAAATGAAAATGAAATTCAATGGTAAAAAAATAAGGTACATTTAGGTAAAAAAACAAAAACAAATGCACAAGTACAGTATAGGTGGTACCTTGCTCAATAGTAGTAACTGTGAGAGGGATCTTGGAGTCCTAGTGGACAATCACTTAAATATGAGCCAGCAGTGTGCTGCAGCTGCCAAAAAAGCCAACACAGTTCTAGGCTGCATTAACAGAGGGATAGAATCAAGATCACGTGAAGTGTTTATACCACTTTATAATGCCTTGCTAAGGCCACACTTGGAATACTGCATCCAGTTTTGGTCATCCCGGTGTAAAAAAGATGTTGAGACTCTAGAAAGAGTGCAGAGAAGGGCAACAAAGATGATCAGGGGACTGGAAGCTAAAACATATAAAGAATGGTTGCTGGAATTGGGTATGTCTAGCTTAATGAAAAGAAGGACTAGGGGGTGACATGATAGCAGTATTTCAATATCTCAGGGGTTGCCACAAAGAAGAGGGAGTCAAACTATTCTCCAAAGCATCTGTGGGCAGGACAGGAAACAATGAATGGAAACTAATCAAGGAGATAAGCAACCTAGAACTAAAAAGAAATTTCCTGACATAACAATTAATCAGTGGGACAACTTGCCTCCAGAAGTTGTGAATGCTCCAACACTGGAAGTTTTTAAGAAGAGATTGGACAACCATTTGTCTGAAATGTTATATAGTTTCCTGCCTGAGCAGGAGGTTGGACTAGAAGACCTCCAAGGTCCCTTCCATCTTGTTATTCTATATTTCTACAGCAGGGGTGTCAAACTGCCGGCCTGTGGGCTAGATGCATCATGAGGAAACCGCGCCCACCCGATTGCCAGCAATGGGGAAAAAGCTCCGATACATCGTGTGACGTCACGTGACGTCACAAGTTTGACATGTCTGTTCTACAGCATTCTTTCAATGATTTACAGAGTCAGCATATTGCCTCCAACACATTGGGTCCTCATCTAGGACCTTGGAAGGATGGAAGGCTGAGTCTACCTTGAGCAGTCAGGATCAAACTCCTGGCTGTGGGCCAGGAGTTAGTCTGCAGTACTGCTTTCTAACCACTGTTCCACTATGGCCAAGGTTGAGAAACACTGATCTAGAGACTACCTTGAAACCAATTAGAAGAATGCAGGGTATTAATGCAAATTCATCCATTACTTTCAAATGTTAATATTTCTTACTTTCTTTCTTTTGGCATTATGTAAAGTTGTCTATGAAGAGAATTGGGATAAGGGAAGACATCCAGCCAATTTTGCAATGATCTTTTTATCTTTTATACCTTGCAAATATGAAATAAAACCTTTTTTAATGTACTCATTTCATAAACATCTGAAATTTCTACCCTGCGGCATATAGAGATTTGGAAAGATTTGCAGCTTCTGTGATTTTTATATGGAAGCATCAGCAGTTTCAGAGATGTGTTGCTTTTGTCGAGCTGTTTGATACAATGTCACCTTTCAAATGTTGAAGATATAGGAAATGTTTCTAATAAATCTGGAAAACAAAGCTGCAAATAAAGATAATTCATTTATTATTTTAGAATTATATCTTCACTTACCTCCAGGTGCAGAAAGTAATATTTATAATACTCTCACCTTCATTTATTATGCAGTGAACTTCCATTCTTGAGGGTGGATTTAAACCTGAATCTCTACAATGTTAGTCCAATAATATAATTATTACACTACTTCAGTATTGGTATTATTTAAGCCTGCCCTGGATTGGAAGCTGGACTAGAAGGCCTGAAAAATTAATGCCCACCCTGGGATGTTATTTTATGCCCCTCTTTCTGCTTTGTCTACACCTGAATTTCATCCTTCCCTGCCCATATATGATTTTTTTGGCACATTCCTAGAATGCAATCATTGACTCAAGAAAAAAAAAAAAGGAGTGCCCATTTACGCTTTAGCTTATAAGGAGTTTTACTTTCCTTTAAAAGTGATACTGGTGGTTGGGTGGAACTTCCAAATCATTGTACTGGTAAGAGACTCTGGACTTCTATCTGAAAGTCCTGTCACTATGACTGATGGAAGATTTCTTAGACAGTTATAGCATAGCAATAATATAAAGAAAATAGCTTTAAATAATATTCAAAGTTCAGGATTCATAATTAGCTTTGTTGAAATGCTTTTGACCAATAAGTTGGTTGGCATGGTTTCAGATCAAAAATGTGTGGGTGAAGGAAAGGAGAGGCAATGGTACAATTACAGTGGATGAGTTAACCTACACTATGAAGTTTGTCTCCTCTGACACATACTCCTAGAGGGAAATATGACAACATATGGTACTTATTGGGTCACCTCAAGATACACTTCAAAGTTGTTCAGAAACAAGAGATTGTGATCGTTTGTGAGAAGGCCAAGCCATGATCTATTTTTCCCCTGGTTTGAAATAACTCTTAAGTACAATAATGTTGCAGGTTGTGAAGTAATCACTATAGCAACACTAAGCATGCAACTCTGATGGAGAAGAAAAAGACAAAAGTGCATGTGTGTGTTTAAGCATGAGGTGTGGTAAAGTAACCAGTTTTAGATGTATATATACTGGTTAACATGGAGTATATTTTGTGAGATAATTGGCTTGTAACTATTTTAAATAAATGTTTGATAGATAAGTGAAACATGAACAGGGCTTAGTCTCTCTAGAAATGAACAAAAGCCCAATAACTATAGTTTTAATCTTGATTTCATCCATTTTTCAATGTGGTACAGGTTTGTTTTCCCAAAGTGTCTCCATCCTTTTCATGTACCTTCTTTTAGCTGCAATTTTCCACAGTGTGAAGCATTTATGTGCTTTTTTCTGTAAAGATGCATTTTTGCATATATAGTTTCTCAGTGTGTATGTTTGTTTGTGTATATAAATATATAAATAATTAGAGGGAAGGCAGCTGCAACCTGCATTATCAAATTCAGAAAAACATGGCTATTTGCAATTAATTATATTCAGATTCAAGTATGGATTCATGGAGCATAAAATGGGTAAATTTGCATTAAAAGCAAGCTACCCTGATTTTTGCCTGTCTTTATGATTCTGCATAAAAAGTAGCTACTCATACACAGACTCATATAACACCTTGGTGAAATATCGACCTTTTTTAAAAATAGTGCTGTGTTGAATCTTGCCCCCATTTTGTGATTGTTTGCTCTATCTGAAGAAACATTGTTCTTTTGTCTCTTTTACAGGGAAACTGTCTTGTAAAAATGCCTAGCTTGATGTAGAAGACCAATCCTTACTTTATTAAATGTATGAAGGCTATTCAAAAAACAAACTAACTTTTTCCACCTCTTCCGAAGTTATATCCATAGCATTTGCTCTGAATATAAGCTGGAACAGCCAAGCTCGTGAGAATGGTCTCATTACCAAGTGGTGGTATAATGATTCAAGTGATACAAAATGTAACAATTGAAGGATGAAGTCTCTAAGAATAAGAATCAGGAATACTGAATAGATTTTGCTTCCCCAAAGGCTGTGTTGAGTTTGCTACCTCCTTTACTTTGGGCTATTAAGTGGTTACTTCTGTAGTGCTTCTGTGTTTAGATTACAATCAAATTGTCAACTTTACAACAAACCTGGCTGCAGCATTTTTGCTCATTCCAGGTTGTCACAAGAATGGGAGGGGGTGCAGAGGATTTCTACTAGTCTAAACCTTTTACTGTCCCGTGGGAACCAAGGCCATTTCTGTCAGTTAGATGGGGGCGTAAGCATTTGGTTAGAAAGCCTGTCAAACTCTTCTTTTGGGGAACATAGCTGATTACATAGCATTGGGGTGGGAAGTTAACTTTGTAATATTGTTTCTCTTTGAAGGGAACTTCAGACTTGGTTTCACCTTTGACTGGGCTGATACTATGTAAGCAATAAAAATGTTTTTTGAGGAAATCTCAAGCCTCAGAGTTGACTAAATAAACCAGAACAGATAGCCTTGGAACTGTGTTCAAAAAAATGGATCTCAAACCTAGAACCGGAAGGTCCAGAAATATAAGACACAGTTGAGGGGATTAACATGTCGTGACATTCTGAAGACTTGACCTGGCCATACTGATACTCCCCCGTCCTAGTTCACTACATGTACATAGTACTATAGTAGTGTACATTAATGCAAACTGTGTATATTTTGATATTGTGATATGACTGATGCAAATGACATAATTTGCATTGTTTGCATGACCATCTGGTCACATTGGATCTTCTGGTAGATGCCTATAGATAAATTTCAGTTATCCTTCTTGTTTTTCATTGGTTATAGGTGTATCTTGTGTTTCTGACCTGGCTTAGTTACTCCTGTAAAGGACAAGGTGCAGAACCTTTTTCAGAAGCACTGCAGGAAAAGAAGCTATATGTGGCTATCCTATATTCACTTACTGTCTCTGTTGTCTCTGCTTTTTAAAATACAGTATTTCTGTAGTATTACAATGTTATTTTGGTATTTTAAGGACAGTTAATCAGAGGGGCCACACAAAAAAAGTGTTTCTCCCATAAACAATATGGTGAGATATAATTTACAGAAACCTATACAGGACAGGTCATTGCTTGGTCAACAAGGATCACACTAAGTGTTGAAGATCCTGGACATCTGGTGACAAATGGGCTACAGGACTGTTAGCTGAGCAACCAGGGCCAGCAGCTTCAGACTACTGGAAGAAAAGGTGCCTACCTGTTGCAAATATACACTGACTGAAAATAAAGAAATAATGATCTGTTATTATAAATCAACATCTGCTTATCCCAGATCCTTGGGAAGGACTTGGTAAGTGGATAAAACACCAAATCCAGTCTAAACATCTGGCTGGCTGTGCAACTAACAATAATAATAATGGATTAACTCCTAGTGACCCTTGGAGACCATATAAAAACTCCTTTGGGCAGAAGCAAAAGAAAACAGGCATTCTGCTCATTTAGGACTGAAACAAAAATACATTTCTGTCTCAATTTACATTAACTGGCAGCCCTTGTCTTTTACAGACAGATCTACTGGTATTTCGGAAGAGCATTGAACACATATTTAATAATATTTCTACTGTTTTTCCAGAATAATAATAATAATAATAATAATAATAATAATAATAATAATAATAATAATAATAATAATAATAATAATAATAATAATAATAATAATAATAATAATAATAATAATAATGATAATAATAAAGTTGGAAGGGACCTTGGAGGTCATTGAGTCCAACCCCCTGCCCAGGCAGGAACCCTACACCATTTCAGACAAATGGCTGTCCAGTCTCTTCTTAAAAACTTCCAGTGTTGGAGCATTCACCACTTCTGGAGGCAGGTTGTTCCACTGGTTAATTGTTCTAACTGTCAGGAAGTTTCTCCTTACTTCTA
>NW_015386540.1:403819-415106 GCF_001527695.2 Protobothrops mucrosquamatus
CTCTGTACTCTTTCTAGAGTCTCAGCATCTTTTTTACATCGTGGTGACCAAAACTGGATGCAGTATTCCAAGTGTGGCCTTACTAAGGCATTGTAAAGTGGTATTAATACTTCACGTGATCTTGATTCTATCCCTCTGTTAATGCAGCCCAGCACTGTGTTGGCTTTTTTGGCAGCTGCAGCACACTGCTGGCTCATATAGGGAACCCACACAGTGGTTGACCAGCAAAGAGCGGTCAGGAATTTTGCAAAGAGCAGTCAGGCTTTTGTAGATGCCTCTACACAGAAAGCAGGGATCTGTTGTTGTTTTTTTCTTGAAGTCCTTACGGAAGCCTGGATTAAAGCATAGGAGCTGTGTCCTCAGCTAGCCAATAGGAGCACATTGAACACTTCTTTGTCATCACCAAAGTTATCAAAGAGGCATTGGTGATTATTTGCATGCCAAGAGTTGTGTCTAGAGAAGACAAAATACATTTCTTTAAAATTAGTTTAGCTAAGGGTGAATTCATTCTGCCTCTGCAATGCTCCAGGGATGACCCAAAGGCTGAAATCTCCTCCAAAAATGGTTAGTGAGATAGCTGCATGCCACTATGAATGGGATGCATAGCTGCTTTAAAAGCTTAATTTGTAATATAGAAGAGAATCTTTATATACTATATGTATGTGTATTTGTATGTGTATGTGTGTGCTTGTGTGTATTAATGTTTCTCTTAAAAGGAATCTTCCAGAGAAAAATATAATATGGGTTAGGGCTGTGGAGAGGGCAGGGGTTAATTTCCCTTTTATTCTATATGTAATACTCAGCTCCAAAAAAACATTGCCCAACTATGTATTTAATGCAGCATCTATTCTGACCCCATATTTTTGGTGTCTGATAGTATCGAGGTAAGATGAGTGTTATATAATGCTTTTGGAAGGAAAAATCCAGGTTGGTAGACTGGACTTTAAAATTAAGAGCCGCAGTTCTTTCCTAATATATTGAAAAATGGAGGAAAGAAAAAAAAAGTCTTTGCACATATAGAAAGTTAACATGTTCCATTTTCTTCTATGCATAATATCCCTTGCTGCTGCTTGACCTGTGCTGCTGAGTTTCTGTTATGAACTGCTGTCAGAATAGCGGTATCAAACTGTGACACACAGTTGCATTCAAATCACACATTTAGGTTTTGTTTTAGATTCTTTGCCTCTGAAAGGTTTGCTTGTTAGGGAGATGTGCAAGATATAAATAGGACAACATATAATGAGTTCCATTGCACAGTAATGCCTACAAAAAGCTTCTCCAAATAACACACACACACACAAACACACACACACAAACAAAACACTCTGGGGATGGATGAATAAAAGCTTTTAAAGGAAGCTTTTTTGGTTTTATAAAACATAATGTCTACTGTATCTTGCAAGCTAGATTTTAGACAAATAAAAATGGCAAGTATATGAGATTTAGGCAGCTTTGCAGCCAAGTTTGAAATCTCCATCTGTTTGCTTCCTATGTAAACGAGATGTTCTGATTATAGTTGTTCCACAAAATCAACATCTCCATGTCACCTTCTACACTCCCTCCATATGGAGTAGTACAATGTAGACTATATCATGTTAATGAGTTCTGAGTTTCTCCAAATTTGCTTGATGAGATGGGGAAAGCTCATTGTTGTATGACGCTAGGTTGTACATTTCATATTAGTAGACTGTACTCTTACCTTGAAAATGGGAGCTTTCGTAAGATAAAACTCTTTCCTTAAACCTTTTTCGCAAACAACTTTCTTATTTTTCTCTACTTTTCTCCTTGCACTATACTCAAATATTTAGTCAGAAATCATGAGAAAAGATTCATAAAGTACTGTATGCATATCTCTCTCTCTCTCTCTCTCTCTCTCTCTCTCTCTCTCTCTCTCTCTCTCTCTCTCTCTCTGTGTGTGTGTGTGTGTGTGTGTGTGTACAAACACATATTCCAACTGAACATTGTATGTAATATTTAGTTCAGGCCTCTGATGCAGTTTAATTTATGGCTATTCAGTAATTTATCTGGAATAAAAACATGGAGATTACTTTGATAAATACTGGGAATTATATGTGCTTTTTCTCTGATATGTAAATTTTTATATAAAAAGTGCCTTCTGCTGCAAAAAGGACTACTATATTGTATAAATGGATTCATGTTTCAAAGTTTGCTTGCTTGCTTCTTCAAATTGAATAATGCAAATTATTACTAAAAAATGAAATAACATCACACATCTTAGAAGATGGAAGGAGAAGAAAGGAGAAAGGGGGATGGTTTAAAAAGTACATGAGAAAAATAATAATAAAATGAATAAGTTCCTTATCATATAATGTAAATCTGGTGATCTTGTATAAAGATTTTTGAAAAAGAGTTGCACTTTTAACTTGATCTCCATGTTGTTTGGGTAGAATATTACAACATGACTACAACTGTGTCTGTAGGTTTCTTTCAGAATTTGATGAAAGAAACTGGGAAAATACCGTGTTTCCCCAAAAATAAACCCCACCCCTGATTTGTGGGGGTGGGCCTAATATAAGCCCTACTCCAAAAATAAGCCCTGATTAGGAGTTCAGTCAGACCTTCCAACTTCGTGAGGTCTTTTTTTGTGTGTTCTCATGAACTCCATTTCCCTGCAGCAGGAGAGAAATGCGCCAGAGCTGGAAAGCAGGTAAGTGAAGAATTTTTTTTGCTTTTGGGAAGAGGGAGGAGCTGGGCGATGGTGCACCAAGCTCTATAGCAGCGCCATGAGGAGAAGCGGCAGGAAACGGGGCTGCTATTTCGAGGATGGAGAAGGGAGATGTGGGGTGATGCAGGGTGGCAAGCAAGTGCTCTTCTGTCCTCTGCATCACTGTGCAGAGCCATTCCCCTCCCCGTTCTCTGTTCTTTCCAATGGCAGGGATGGAGGTCTGGCGGAGGGAGGCAACGGTCATGGCGCAAGCCACGGGAGAGTTGGCTGAGGAGGAGGAGGTGGCAGCTGCCACCAGGCAGGTGATCTGTGGGGCAGAGCATGAAAAACACCCCTCTAGCAGCGCACAGTGGCAATGGAACCTTTCACCGTCATTCTCCCCTGGCTCTGAAATGGTGGAGGGGGGCTAGGTCTACCCTCCCCATCCTTCATGCGGTAGCATGGCAGTCCGGCTCGGGAGGGGAGTGAAAGGGAGCAAGGAATGGCCTGGCTGGGGGTATCCTGAAGGAAGTGGGTGTGCAACTCCACCCCCTCCCCCACCTGCCTCGCCTCATTGTGGCAGCAGCAGTGCGATGTGCCACACGGCCTCCTGCTGCAAGTGGCCACAGCAGAAGTGGGCCAGCAGCCATGTGGGCTCCTGCTGGATGGGGCTGTTGGTGCCACCACCATGAAGCGAGGCAGGTGTCACGGAAAATATAAGACACCACCCGAAAGTAAGACCTAATGCCTCTTTTGGAAGCAAAAATAATATAAGACCGGGTCTTACTTTCAGGGAAACATGGTATGTAACAAATTTCACTGATTAATATAAGGTAACAGTTCCTGTATCCATAAAATCCCCTTGAAAGTGTAGAGCTGAGAATATATATCCAAATAAATATGCATTTATGCCAACACCGTAATGCCCTCTGATGCCCTCTACTTCTCAGAGGTTTAATCTATAGAATCTCAAGGAAAGAACTGGGGTAAAAAAAAACTGTAGTCAACTATATATATATGCATGCATTATAATATATAAATTTATTACAAATTATGAAAAAAATTCTGCAGTGTCCCTCATGATTACTTGAACAAGCTGTAGTTCATTTAACATTGGCTTTATTTGCATGCTTCCACATCATTGGAACCTTCATGCTAAAATCCCTAGTCCAGTCTTGCTTGTGCTTTAGGCTTTCTACCTTTAGATACTTCTATGATATCACGGGGGCAAGCTAGTCAACATATGTTAATATTGCAGATAATGTTTGCTTCCATCTTCCATTGTGCCCCCTTTCATCACTTTTTTATATACTCTGAAACGCATGGACCACTCACCCCAGCAGGTCTCAGTAGTCTGTTTTGTTACATCTGAATGCACCAGAACTCTTTAACAACCTTTTGGACATGGAAATTACACATTCTGTTGCACAGAAGGGTAGC
This sequence comes from Protobothrops mucrosquamatus, assembly GCF_001527695.2. Classification (NCBI taxonomy): domain Eukaryota; kingdom Metazoa; phylum Chordata; class Lepidosauria; order Squamata; family Viperidae; genus Protobothrops; species Protobothrops mucrosquamatus. The sequence goes on from NW_015386540.1 coordinate 407,925, forward strand.
AGTAGAAATGAATGCTACCACTATTCTGTTTAAGTACCTGGTGTGACCAAAATGCAAGGAAAGGAGAAAGTTATCTTAAGACATGGGATTCTGGAAAAGGACCAAAAAGAAAAAAGAAAAATAGTGAATTGTGGCACCACAAAGATTTTTGATGGACTATATCCCCTGCAACTTTACCCTTTAAGAAAAGATATCTGAGACCACCTGGCTCCCTTAACTGCTTAGCTCTCTTCTTATAATTCACACAGCTTGAGATAGGTCAGAAAGTAAAGAATTCCTTTCTTCTTTTCTTTCAGATCCATCGCCAAAGAAGTAAGGCTTATGGCAAGTTTCACTTTCCTGCGCCAGCAATTTTTCCCCCAGCTATTCTCTTTAGGCAAATGGATTTTCTTTTGCATGCTGCTTTGAGCCACTGCACCATTAAAAAAAAAGTATTTTGCCCATCAGCTGACCTTCCCATTTCAGCATAAGTTTATTAATTTAGCAAAAAGAAAAAAAACCTAAACCTTTAAAAAGTATGCCCCCCCCCCACACACATATGACACATTTTCATGTATAATAGATTGGGCTGAACTACAATTTATTTCCAAGTTGACAACATCACTCCAGCTGTTTGGCTGGTACAGAAATCTGTTAGAAACATATTGTGAAAAATACCATAATTTTCAAATAACACAAGACACAGCAAAAAAAATCAGGGTAAAAATCATGAAAAGTGGTTTTAATGCCAAATGGTTTGTGACAAAAAAGGGTCACCATCTGCTGCCAGAATAACTATAATGCAGGTATTAAGCTAACTAGAGTCTCTTGAGGAAGAGCATTCAACTACAGAGAAACCTAAAGAAAACAGATTATCCATCTATCCTGTGTATCGAGCCATAATCTAACAATATTTTGTAAATTGAATTAAATTCAGTATCAGATTTACTTTTGAAATACTGAGTTATTTTGAACATTGAGGTCTATTCCCACAATATACTGTAATTAGCAACTTCTATAGAAGGAAATATATGTACTTTCCAATAAAAAGCACAAGGCAGGTTTTCTTAAACTGGGTTCTATGGAGGAACTACATTTTGAGCTTGAGCTGGATCTGTGAGGGACCAGGACTTGATAGGTAGATAAAAATGCCAAATCCAATCTAAACATCTGGCTGACTATGCGATGATTGATTAATAATAATAATAATAATAATAATAATAATAATAATAATAATAATATTTCATTCATAGATTGCTTGGACCATCTGGACAAGTTTTCCTTGCAGGTTTCTTGGCAAGATTTCAAAAGCAGTTTGCCATTGCCCCCTTCTAAGGGCTGAATGAAAGGGACTGGCTCAAGGTCACCCAGCTGGTGACCTTGATCTAGCCTGATGCCTTCATCATTACATCAAAGTGGCTTTCTCTGGTTTTTAATTTGGCCATATAAATATTTATAGAATGTGAATAATTTTCCAGCTATGGTTTATTGGCAACAGAATGGCACAATTGCAAAGTACAGAGAAACAGAAAAAGCTAAACAAATTCCAGCATTCATCATTCGTCATTCTAGCCATTGTCTACTCATTGCAGGATGAAGGCCTTTTCCCCATGTTTCCAACCAATACGGTCCTGAGCTTTCTTTTGCCAGTTGGGGTCACAATACTCGCTGATGTCGTCAATCCATCTTTAGGTCTTTTTTGTGGACACTTCTTATCAAACAGGATCCATTCTGCCATCAGTTCTTCTTGCTCTGTGGACAGCCCATTTCCATTTCCATTCCTTTATTCTCTTGATGATATCGTATACTTTCATTTGTTCTCTAATCCATGTGCAGGTCCTTCTATCTTAGTTAGAACAATTAACCAGTGGAACAACCTGCCTCCAGAAGTGGTGAATGCTCCAACACTGGAAGCTTTTAAGAAGAGACTGGACAGCCATTTGCCCAAAATGGTATAGGGTTTCCTGCCTGAGCAGGGGGTTGGACTAGATGACCTCCAAGATCCCTTCCAACTTTATTATTATTATTATTATTATTATTATTATTATTATTATTATTATTATTATTGTTGTTGTTGTTGTTGTTGTTGTTGTTGTTGTTGTTATCTTGTCTTGTGATGCTGAGCATGGCTCTTTGTGCCACTCGTAGCTTTTGTATTGATTGTAAGGTTAGAGTCCATGTTTCACTGGCATATGTTAGAGCAGGTAGCACATATACTGATTGAAAACTTTTCTTTTCAAGCATAGGGGGAGGTTGTTCTTGAAAATTATGCTTAGCTTGCCAAATGCCAAACTGTTTAGTTTCCTTTATTGTATCATCTGCCATTGAGATCCATTGGCCAAATGGTGGTCTATTATGTCTAGTTCTTCTCCAGATATAAAACATTTTCTTTCTTTGATGAATTTATTAAATATGACCTGACTCTTTTTCAAGTTTATTTCTAAGCCAAATGGCTTTCCTGCTTTGTGTAGTTCTTGTATGTGTCTTTGTAACTCTTCTGGATTTTGTGAGAAGAGAACAACATCATCTGCAAATCTTAAGTGATTTAAATAGGCGCTATTGATTTTTATTCCAGAATTATTGGTGTTAATGCTGCTTTTTATGTCACAAGTATTGAAAAATTTAAATTAGATGTGACTGATTTATATTATGAACACATTTTCTTATGTAGAATTTAAGAAGAATTTTTGATTACAGCTTTCAAAAGAATATTCTGAAATTGTCAGTTAAGCACTGAAATATTTTATGTCATTTGCATCAATGTCCCTTTGTGAGAGAACATTCTCTTTATATGCAGCAAGAAAAAAATAGTATAAAAAGTCAAAATATGGAAGATCTCTGCTTGCAGGTGACATCAATTTCTTCAAATAATGAACTTTTATCCAAGGAAAAACAATCCTATCCCAGTTATTGAACAGTTACTTATATGGTTAAAAAATAAACTTTGCCAATAATTGTAAGTTTCAACTTTTAGGTTTTTTTTATATTTGAAATGTTAAAGTTGCACTTTCAATAAACAATTATTTTTCATTTATTGCCAATGTGCTTTACTAGTGCTTTGCCTCTTGATCAGGGGGTCTGGAAATTTGTTCAAAAGTTTCCAAGGCCTGAAAAAGCATTTAAAAAAAAACCCTGGTATAGAGTGCAATTTCAGTAGTTACCCTATATAAATCTAGTTTGGTATGCTCTGCAGTAATATAAAGGTAAAGGATGTTTAATTTTCAAAAATGGAAAGTCAATTAAGCTTTTGTAATTTGTTTCAATTTATAAGTAAGTCACTCTCCAAAATTGCTGAACTTAACAGATATGAGAAATGATCCAACTTGGGCATTGTATTTCCAATAAATTTTAGAGAATGAACTATCTATTTTAGCAATCAATGCTGGAATACTATACTTGTGCTAAAAAAAATTAAACCACTTTTCTCTAAGCATAATATTCAGTGTGAAATTTATATTTTTCTTCTGTTGTTACATAACAATCGTTCTAAAATAATTTAATCAAACAATATTTAACTGACTTGGTTTATGAATTATATTTCACCACCTCAGAGCTGGGCTCCAAGAAGCAGGACAAAATTCCTCAGCTTGAATATCCTGCACCCTGGCAAAGATAGCACTGCACAAACAAGCAGTAAAATGTTCACACTACAAGCAAGCTCAGTGCCTGGTTATTAGCAACCAGTGAACAGGGAAAACCTCACCTGTCCATGCTAAAGGCTGCTTTAGAGTTGCCCCTAACTGCTCAGAGCCATCACCACATATCTACGCTCCGAAGAGATTGATCGGTAACTGTAGATGAGCAGACGATGTAAACAAGTCCCATATCCCAACTAAATGTTGTGCATTCTGTGTGCTGATTGGTTGATCTGACTTCCTATTCCGTACTTTATTGTTTGAAGGCCCCCTAGCCAGAATGTTAAAATTCACTTGTATATAAAAGGAACAGCTATGCAACTGTCCTCAAATGAGAGATGCATGCAGTGCCAGAGAAGTCTACTCAAGCCTTCAGTGGGTAGAGGATTTAAACTGCACAGGAAGCCTTCCATTGTTGAAAACATCTTTGACATCTGGCTTGTGCATTCCTGTTCTTGACTCTTGCTTTGTGTTGATTTTGGTATGTTCCTAACCAAGTCACTGGTTTGTCCCTCATTACTTTTCAAGCTCTTGTGTGGTGTTTGGATTATGGATTGTCTACTTGGATTACACCTTCTCCTCATCTGCTAGGAAGCCATTGTGTGCATGCATGTTCTTTTCTCCTGCTTTCACAATTCCTATTCTGTTGCCTCCTTCACCCTTCTGTTTCCTGCCATTTCTCCAGACAAGCCTCCTGCTGTTTTTATAAGCCTCCCTGCAAATGTATTGCCTTCCCCCCCAAAATTTGGTTCCTTTCATGGTGTGTATATTCCTGCCTAGCACCTGTGCAAGCCTTCCCCCGCCCCAAGTGCCTGCATCATACCACACTTTGCTGGCCAATTGCATAAATGTTTTTTTCCTTTACTGAAGCCAGGACATGAAAATCAGTTTATAGATAAGGCTCAGCAAATAATCCAAATGTTGTGTTATAACATTTTCAATTCAGTCAAATCTCTTAAGTGTTTCCTCTTATTTAGGCAGGTTTTTTTTTAAGCTATACTTCTTGTTTAAATATATAAACACTTTTTTTCTTTATTACTTAATTAATAATAAATATTTCAGTCTGTACAATCTGTTTATTCTGTACCAAGCAAATTTATGAAAAGTAAATATTCAGTAATGAGGTGAGAGGTGATAAGTCTTTGCCTGTACAGATAGTCTTGACTTATGACTCATCATTTAGCAATCGTATGAAGTTATGATAGATTTCCCAAAAAACTACTTACAGTTTTGAAGTTATGGCAGCTGTTATCCCTGTGGTCAACGCATTACAGGGTTGAGCCACCTGCTCTCCTTTACCAACATGATCTCTGGAGCTCTGGAGATCATGTTGGGGGAGGAGGGCAGACCCATTTGCCTGTTGGCATCCTAGGTCACATGGTGCTTTCCCAGAAGTGGGCACCATTTCAGAGCAGCCACAATTCATTGTGGCCACTCCCAATATGGTGCCTGCTTTTGGGATGTAGCCATGTAGCCTATGAGGACAAAGGACGGAGTGGGCTTCTGTCTTCACCAATACAATATCTGAAGCTTCCAGAAGGAAATCTAGTGACAGGAGGTGGGGGTGGGGAGAAGAGTGTGAAACCTGGTGGGGCAGGAAAGTAGGCCTAAGCTTGCAGGGTCTCAGTGAGGCAGGAAAACAGGTCCTTGCTGTTTAACGATCATCATGACTTCCTACCATAATGAACAGCCTTTATTATGGTCATAAATTGAGGATTACCTGTATTTATTCCAAACTTTTACTATATTGCTTATTATTGTACATTCTTTTTTTATTTCTCTTTGTATCATTCCAACAATATTTGTGTAGTCCATCCAGGAATCCTATTCCTTCCATGGATGTTATAGTAGTAGTAGTAGTAGTAGTAGTAGTAGTAGTAGTAGTAGTAGTAGTAATAATGATAATGATAATGATAATGATAATGATAATGATAATGATAATAATAATAATAATAATAATAATAATAATAATAATAATAATAATAATAATAATAATAATAAAGTTGGAAGGAACCTTGGAGGTCATCTAGTCCAACCCCCTGCTCAGGCAGGAAACCCTATACCATTTCGGACAAATGGTTGTCCAGTCTCTTCTTAAAAACTTCCAGTGTTGGAGCATTCACCGCTTCTGGAGGCAGGTTGTTCCACTGGTAAATTGTTCTAACTGTCAGGAAGTTTCTCCTCAGTTCTAGGTTGCTTCTCTCCTTGATTAGTTTCCACCCGTTGCTTCTTGTCCTGCCTTCAGGCGCCTTGGAAAATAGCTTGACACCCTCTTCTTTGTGGCAGCCCCTGAGATATTGGAACACTGCTATCATGTCCCCCCTCGTCCTTCTCTTCATTAAACTAGACATACCCAATTCCAGCAGCCGTTCCTTATATGCTTTAGCCTCCACTCCCCTAATCATCTTTGTTGCTCTTCTCTGTACTCCTTCTAGAGAGAGTTGTAGAAAAAATGTAGCACCACTGGTTTTGACCTACGTCATAAGGTTCACACCGGAATGGTTCCGTAACATTTCACCATAATTATGAAGTGCACTAGAACTAAGATAGGGAGACAATTACGTCGGATCGTGACACAACCGAAAAAACCGTCGACGTCGTGTGACGACCGAGTATAAATTCACTAACTCCACTAGAACTCCGAGGTCCCTCTCACAGTTACTACTATTGAGCAACGTACCCCCTATACTATACCTTTACATTTGGTTTTTCTTGCCTAAATGTAGAACCTTACTTTTTTCACCATTGAATTTCATTTTTTTAGATAGTGCCCAGTGTTCAAGTCTGTCCAGATCCTTCTGTATCTTAAGCCTGTCTTCTGGAGTGTTGGCTATTCCTGCCAGCTTGGTGTTGTCTGCAAATTTGATGAGTTCCCCATCTATCCCCTGGTCCAAATCGTTGATGAAGATGTTGAAGAGCACTGGGCCCAGAACAGAGCCCTGGGGCATCCCACTACACACTTCCCTCCATGTAGATGCGGTTCCATTGAGGACCACACACTGAGTACGGCCGGTCAGCCAGCTACGGATCCATCTGGTGGTGATGCTGTTGAACCCACATTTTTCTATATTTTAATCTGTTTTTTTATACTGTGTTAATTGTCAAGAGTCATTTGCAGTGGGATATAAATGTAATGAATAAAATCTAAATATATTTTTCTTATCAGTTGCAAAGTTGATTGATCAATCTATTGTTTATCATGTACAAAACCATTTCCAAACACTCTGTAATGCTTTCATTTTAGTTTGCTAAATCCTTCTCTAGCTTTTGGCATATTAGCAGTCTTGACAAATATAACTGAAATTTCTATATGCTATTATTGGGATGTTGAACTCCATGATTTATGCGTCCTCTGTGCATAAATGAGTCAAAGCCCAATAATATAGAGTTATGCAGTGGCTTGCTTTAACAGTTGCAGGAAAAGGCAGAGGGGACTTGAGCTTGGAATGATTTTCACTGAATCCTTTCCTCTCCTGTCTTTGTTCTAGCCATTCTTTGAATTATTTGCAGTTAGGTGCAAGTACTGTCTATCTCTTTGATTGCAATAGAGAGTTTGTAGATTATTATA
>NW_015386540.1:415848-426690 GCF_001527695.2 Protobothrops mucrosquamatus
CCCCCCCCCTTCTGACTGTTTTTATAACATTTCTTTCTAGCAACTCTGAGTTCTGAGTTCATTGTACTTCAAAACAGCAACATTGATTTCTTTATGGGTTGTTCCTGGGCAAATTATCCCACATCCCACCTGCTATTTTCCAAGTCAAAGACCACCTTGAATGGTATGCCAAGTAGAGATGGAGTAAAGACACAGTGATTCAATTTATATTTAATTTAATAAAATATAAGTAAAATATTGCTCTCTGATAGATAATAATAATAATAATAATAATAATAATAATAATAATAATAATAATAATAATAATAATAATAATAATAATAATAATAATAATAATAATAGTGAAGTTGGAAGGGACCTTGGAGGTTATCTAGTCCAACCCCCTGCTCAGGCAGGAAACCCTATACCATTTCAGACAAATGGCTGTCCAGATAATGATAGAGATAGATTAGATCAGGAGTGTCAAACTGCCAGCCCGCGGGGTGGTTGCATCATATGGAGGCCATGCCCACCCCAGTTCCGGCAATGCAAAAAAAGTCACGATACATCATGACATGTCACGTGATGCAGCGAGTTTGACACCCGTGGATTAGATAGATAGATAGATAGATAGATAGATAGATAGATAGATAGATAGATAGATAGATAGATAGATAGATAGATAGATAGATAGACAGACAGACAGACAGGCAGGCAGGCAGGCAGGCAAGCAGGCAGGCAGGCAGGCAGGCAGGCAGGCAGGCAGGCAGGCAGGCAGGCAGGCAGGCAGGCATATAAATAGATAATAGATAGATATTCTTCTCCTCTACAACTTTAAATATTATAATTTGCAATCATTTGATGGGGATTTCAGGAGACCATACCTGAAGCATATCATTCAGCAGCGTCAGACTGTACACCTCAATTCCATGAATCAGAGAGAATCAATTGTTTTGCAAGAATGACTAGAATGGATTAAGCTTGGTTTCTCTGATAACATCCAGTTATGAAACTGACTGAAGATCACACCAAGTACCAAGAAAAGGGATTGGGAAAGCCTACATATGCTTTCTCGAAAATAAAAAGGAGAACTATGCAGATTTGGGTTTTTTATAACTAACAAGAAGGGGTAAAAGAAAAAAAGTTGAAATCAGGGTTTGTACGGTCGTAGACAGAAAACTAGACCAGGAAGATAAAAATCAAGCATACACAGAACCAATAGGAGTCTGCAACAGTAAATCATCTCCTACAGTTGAAAGTTATGTAATTCATACTCATCTTGATATCACATTGTACAGTTTGTTATGTATCTCATATAGCAAGCAATTGTGCTTGGGGGAAACCATTACCACTGCAGTTCCTCCACACCAAAGGAATGCCAGGGTCTTTCCTCCTTTTAGTATGCTTAGAACAGATGGGACCTCAGGATGCTACAAACAGCCATAAAGGTGAGCCAGTTGCTAGGTGCTCACAATGTGATCATATGACCATGAGGGTTTGTGACTGTTGTAACTTCAAAATCGGCCATAAGTAGTTTTGGGCAGGTATGTTGTGACTGGTCGTACATTGAGGATTACCTGTACATGAAAGGATTCAAAGAGTTCCAATGTAATGACTCTAACAAAAGCACTGTTTCATAACAGACAAGCCTCAAAGCCCAACACTTCAGGAAAGTTTCCATATGATGATCCTGGAGACAATGTTGTTGTGATGTTATGTTATTCATAAGGCATAACTGCTGCCAGCAATTCAAATGACAAGTTTGAGTATATTTTATAGCATAGCTGGGCCAAAATATCTTTTGAAGTTGGGTGGGAGAAGGTGCAGTGGTGGGATTCAAATATGTGAACAACCAGTTCTCTGTGTGGATGCTGCTTCGGGAAGTCCATTCTGGGCCTGGGCAACAAAAAAAGTAGCTACCGGTTCTGCCAAACTGGTGCGAACTGGCTGAATCCCACCACCGAGAAGGTGTGTTTTATTTCAGACTGCTGACATTTTGTATGGGATTAGGGGTTTGTCTCCAAATTACTAGAAATAGCTACAGCCATGTATTACGCCCACCAGAGACATTGGGTGAAATTATACCACTGTATTCTTTTCTCTTTGATTTGACTTGCTATGGGTATGTTATATTAAAAGAAGGAAGATTATTTTACTTCCTCCCCTTCCCCCCCCACACCCCACCACATAGCATCCTTCTAAGGAATACACATCTTAAGTGCCAAAGGGCAAGGTCAGCACAGAAAAGCAGAATCGATCTCTTTCCTTCCCTGCCCCCCTCCCTATTGCTTTCTGTTCAGCTCAAAAACACTGGCAGCCTTCTTTTGAAATGAAAGCTCTCCTTTGCCCAGGGAGCTTTTCCAGACTCTTGCAAGCTTCTCTCACTGGTAACAGACAGCACCTGAAAAGATTCAAAGTTCCATCAGTGAAGGTGCGAACTTTCCCCTATTGAAAACTCTTGCTGAATTCCAAAGGGACACAGCTATAGAAATTTTTACTTAAGCTTATAGATCTCAGAAGAGTCTTTGATTATCTCATAAAACTTTGTAACTGCAATTCTGTTGCTTTGTATTTCCAGCTAAAGAGAATCTAGAAAGAAAAGGTATATAGTTTTCAACGAAATGTTCTGGGAAATCTTAGTCCCTAAAGAAGGATTGTCTGCAATAGATGTGGGCTCTTTACCATTCTTTCTGGCTAGGAAGATCTATTACATCTCCAGGCAGGATGGTTAGGAGGTAAATGAATTTATTTATTTTTTTACTTCCTCTGAGCAAACAAAAAAATTAGGGATCTCCTGAATTTTCACCAGCATTCTATTCCTTCCTCTTCATGAAGAACTTTAGAAATGGGTTAACAACCTAGGTGTGCAGGTACTCCGTGTGTTTGAGAACTGATTACATTTGGGTTTTTAGGTACAAAACTCTTCAATTTAAATCAAGAGTAGGAGAAACCTTGAGGAATGCTGCTAATGGGAGCACAATTCATATAGAATATTCTGATTCTTCCCCATATACTGATGTTTAAGGGAAACTTGTGAAAAGGGTTATGTTTACATTCCGGTGTCCATGATTTATAAGCATCAGACATGGATAGAAGTAATACCAGATTAGTTTAAATGCAAGAGTTTTTCCTTATTTAAAACCAGCATCTTTAAAGAAACATCTCTGTTAGAAAGTGTAGATTGTTTCTGTTTTTAAAAGAGAGAGGAGAGGGGTTTTTTTTCTCCTCTTATATACGGTACTTTTAGAGGTGCTCATAGTGATGCATGTTTTCACTCTCAGAATAAATCCCCTACTTTCCCCTTACTAGGCTTCCAAATGTGATAGTGTATTCAAAAGTATGGATGAAATTATTTCAAGATTACTTTAACATTCATATTTTACATGGCCTTATTACATGATGCTCAAGAGACCTACTTCTGAATAGTTATGCATATTGTTGCTTGAAAGTCATTCCTTAAAGATGTAAACACTTTGATGCCTATTGAAAGGCAGCTCTGGACCTCTGTGATCTTACAGTGTTGGCTGTTTTTAAGAACTGAGGTAATGTAGTTCTGATTCAAATGCAGTATATTCAAAACTGTAGTATAACCATTTTTGAAAAAAATGTTCAAAGTCTGATTTATATATGGGCAGTCTCCTCTGTTTGCAGGGATTTTGAACCTCATCTAGCTCCCCACAACCAAGGCTTCAGGCTTTTCAATGGGAAAGTGGCTGGATGACTATCTCCCTATCATTGGGAGATAAACTGAGATCATTTTTAAACATATGACCACAAGATGAAGGATGTGAATATGGAGAGAGGGTATCTATTTTATTTATTTCCTTTTTGAATGGAATAGTGGAGATAGTGATCTTGATATATAACAATTGAACCCCTCTACATTATGGAAAAATCACTTAAAATAATGTGATTATGACAAAATGTTACCCAAAATGATAAGTCCTTTTGTGCACACTTTAAGAAAACCCCATGAATTGAATAATAAATCTGTTGAAATAAATATGCAGTTGGAATAAAGAGTAATTTTGGCCAGGCAGATGCTGGAAATATGATATTTAGTCTAAATCAAATTATAACTAGAAAGTTTCAATATGTTGTGAAAATCAACTAATTACTTTGATTCCCACATCATTGCTATATTTTAGCAGAAAAGGAGAGTATTTGCAGCTCAGGGTTGAAATGAGTGGTCCTTTGTGCTCTCTGAACTTGGTTGTTTTGTTGCAGACATTTCATTACCCAAACTAGGTAACATCATCATTGCTAGTAAAGAGTGGAGTTTATTCTCAATTTATATTCTATGAATGCCAACTCCAGTCAGAAGACATGATAAAAACTCTTTAATTTCACAACATATGGACAGACTTAAATATAGTTTCAACTTGAAAACTGTGACATCCTACACCAAGGTAAGTCCAGAAACACTATAAAATTTCTGGAAGCCTGACACTCTGTCCAATTGGCCATCAATAGACCATAGACATAAGCAACATCTACATACTACACAAAAGAGACAATCAACAAGACAAAAAGAGAACAGAAAGAACAAAACACCTCCCCACCATCAATAAACATCCAGAAGAGCATAGATTAACTCCAACATTAACATCAGACCAACAATCAAGTTAACAATACCCCAATCAAGAAACTGACAAACTAGACAACAGTGAACAGCTCAACCAAAGATCCTCTAAGTCTAAGAGGACTCCCACCAACACTGATAGGGCAAGCCACTAGAATATAAATTGAGAGCATACTCCACTCCTTACTAGCAATGAGGATGTTATCTAGTTTGAGTAAAAAAAAACAACTGCAAGAAAACAACCAAATTCAGAGCGCACCAAAGTCCCCTATTTATTATGTTTTCCCTTCTCTATGGACGGAGAAGACTGGGGGGGGGGGAGAAATCTCTGGAAGAAATCCCCAGACTTCATCCATTTACTTTTCTTTCAATTCCCCATCCAAAGAATTGATTAATTTTCCCAGTAAGTGGAATCAGATTTTTTTAATTAGTTAAATGTTTCCTTTCATTAGCTGAGCCCAGTTTTTCTGTGCAGTGAGCAGCTCACAAATCTGGACAGCAGAGCTCAAAGTAGTATTTGATGAAAATGGGCAGTGTTCTGCACTGCTTCATCTCTGGAAAGCGGTCCTTGGACACATGGATGGGCCAACATAACATGTAGCTCACAAGCTTTGTTGTGTCTGCTAGGCTAAACTTGCATATTTTAAAAAAGAAAACCTATATGCATGAACAATACCAACTAGGTAACTTAAAAGCACCCCTGCCATGGATAAGGGTGTATGATGTATGAGGAAGCTGAACACAAAGAAAGAATGGAAGGTTACATAAGTGGTTGGAAAAAAGTTCATTATAAGTGACATTTAAAAAATAGCATTTTTGACTTGCTCTATTACTTTTCTCAGAGGTGAGACAGGAAGAGTTATTGAAGCTCATGTTCACTTTTTCCTTTCACTTTTGATATTGATTGCATAAAACTGGGGAGATATTTTGAATTGATGCCACAATGATCATGTATTAAAATTGCAGATGACTCCACATTGGGTAAAATTGACTATTCTCCTAGACAAAAATAACATTCAAAACTATCTTGATAAATTACAGAAAATGGGATGATAGTAACAAAATTAAAATTTAACAGATGCAAATACAAGGTTTTTCACTGAGAAATGAAAATCAAACACATAAGGTATAGAATGAGGGATAATGGTAACCCTAATAATATTCTTTATAAAAAATTGAAAATGTTGCTAATGTTCTGCATAAAAGATACAGTATCCTGGAAAGTAATTCAGTAAAACATGAATTTGATAGTGTAATTGAGGGAAGTAGTTTCTGCTGAGCCCAAATATCCATGTATACATCAACTGTATAAATTTAATCATATATGTCATGTCATTTGCATAATTTTCCATTCCTCTTTCTTCAGAAACAACAGATTTTGTGCATCATTTAGGTTTGAACTATGAACTAAAATTTAGTTTGAAATCTACTAAATTAAGTCCATAAAATCAAGCTTTTATTGTTATTGCAAGCTGAATATGAGCCAGCAATATGGGTTGACTGCAAAAAAAGTAGATTCAATTATAGGTTACATTAACAAAAATGTTTTCCAAAATATAAAAAACATTTATTTCACTGTATCATGGAAATTATTATAAGTTATATGAAGAGAGACTGAAGGGCAGTGACAGATCCTTTAGAGTAGGGGTAGGCAACCCCGGCTCTTTTATGACTCATGGACTTCAACTCCCAGAGGTTGCCTACCCCTGCTTTAGGGCAAAGTCTCTTTTATGTTATCAGGAGTACTATTACACAAAATTATTTAAACAAAGTTTGTAGTACTTCCTGATGTTTTATTGCTATGTTTCTACTATTTCCCCACTGCCTATGCGTCTGAAGTCTAAAGATTCTTCCTTTCAATTATTTCATAGATAAACTTGATTTCCTTATGCTTGTATAAAGTCACAGGTTTAATTCCCAGTGGCTACTGGAATTTAGCATCTTTTCCACGGTGATCCAGGAGCTCCAAGCTTGATAAATATGATGATAAATGGAGAACTTGTATGATTCTATGGCTAAGTGCCATTGGCTATTCCAAGAATAATTGTGCATTTTGCAAATCCATGTCAGTGGATGGTGAGGACTAGTTTGGTGTAGTGGTTAAGGCATCAGGCTAGAAACTGGGAGACTGTGATTGTGCTGTTTTAGGGAGAATGGCAGCTAGGGAACATTGGGCCAGTCACTTTCTCTCAGCCTGAAAATTTTGCCAAGAAAATTTCAGAAACTGAGAATTGGGCATGAATGAATGGAAGAAAAAAATGTGGTTGGTTGAACAATAATTTTGAATTCCTGGTTATACTAATACTTTTTAGCACCTCAAGAGTTCAATACTATTGTACTTCTGTTCACAGTGTACTTTTTTTGTCAAAGTAAAGGACTGGATGATCTCCATCATCAAAAGTTTATACCAGAACAGCTCATAGTCCAGCTTTAGAAACATCACATTGTCATTTGAAACACCTCTATCTAATCCTCATAGAACTAATACAATGCATAAATTCCTTTTGAGTCCTCAAAAACTTAACTCACATATAGGAACCCAGTTTACTTTGGCTGGTTACTTCGGGGAGTGAGGCCCCTGATCTGGATAGCAAAATGAGGGATAAATCTATGATGATGTCTTATCCATCCTGATAATGGTTTCATGTGCTACTTGGTTTGAATTCTTTCTAGCTTTTATAGTACTGCCAGCTTTTGTTGCTTGGTCTTATCTATCTCTGATTGATTGATTGCTTGATTGATTGACTGATTGACTCATTATATATAGCCACCTATTTCTCAACAGTGACTTGAGATGGGGAACAGAGAGTTAAAACAAGAAACTGTTTTATAAACATCCAAAACTGGGTAATACAACTTAGGTGCAAGAACTAAAATCATTTTGCTTCTAATCTAAAAGTAGAACTAAAAATATCAACCAAAAAGAATTACCCTTTACTGGATGTGAAGTTTGGGACTTGAAGAGGAAATCTGGGAGGCTTTAATTGGAATTCCTACACCAAGCAGGACATTGGATTTGTTTGCCCAAATGGCTCTTCAAATGGCTCTTTTCTACCCTGTGACTATCCTTCTTTGATTTCAGTGGACAAATCTGAAAGGATGTGAGAGAAAAAAAAGAGCCCTTCTGAATTAGACCTAAGATTCATGTAGACCAATGCTTACTTCCCATTTGGCCAGCAATGTGACCATGGGAAGCCCACAAGTAGGACACAAAGGCAGCACATTCTCCCATCGGATCTCTTCGCAAGATGCAACCATTATAGAGATAGCATTTCTTTAGAATAGCAAATTGTATGAGCTTTCACAGACGTCTTATGAGCTTTCATGAACTTTAGCTCAGTTCTTTTGATTTCTGACTACCACAGTATAACACAACTCTCCTTCTGTAACCTTCCCTAATAGAGCTATTTTTTTTACTTTTCCCTTAAGGTGATAAATTGTGACATCAGGAATTGAAATGCCTACAAAGATATTAACAGCATTTGATGTAAGTATTCAAGGCTTTTCCTCCTGTCAAGTGAAGAATTTGGTGTGAGAGTGGGTCACTTTTCAGAAGGAGCTCAGTTTATCTTGCAATTCAGAGGCTTAAAGGTGAGCAAATAGGTTATCAAGAAGCAATTGTATTACTCAGAAAGGGTAGAGGGAAAGTTATCTTCAGAAATCAAACAAACAAAAAAAAATCCTACCTTAGCACAGTTTGAATTTCTAGTACACACTCTTTCATTTGATTTCACAGAGGTGAATTTTACTTTACCTCTTTAATCTCAGTTAAAGAAACAGCTATGTTTCAATCTGCTAGATGCTAAAGAAAAAATAGCAATCCCATGAAATGGAGAGATCCATGATGATTATGGTTAGACAGATAAATTCAGAACTTGCTTTTGCCTGGGGTAGGTTTGCATCAAAAGAAAGAGATGAGGATCTTCCTCTTCTCATCTTTTCCTCTCCAGCTTTCAGTAAGAGGATGGGTATTCTGGAATAACATGAGATGGGCATCACAGGCTTCAAGGAAAGGGGAATGGGAAAAGAAATTGCTTGGCAGGGAATATTGTTCATTCTGTTCCTATGAAGAGAGTTTTCTCTCTTTTTTGGCCATTTATTTTCCATTTATCTAGTGTATATAGTAGCTAAGAAGACTTTGGACAAAGAGTTCAGGTGGAAACTTTCTTAGGAGGGGCAATGGAGGTTTTTGACTGGGTCCCTTGAACAGAGGGAATCCTTCAAATGGTTAACTATCAAATGGTTGATATTTTTAATTCAAAGTAATAGAAGTCATCAGTTATAATCCCAACATTTACTACACTCATTGTTTATTGACCTCTCACACACTAGGGTCATTGAATTCAATAGGCAAAAAAGGAAGAATGTTAGATTGAAAAAGGCAATCTAAGTAAGGATATGGCTTCATATCAAAGTAAACTAAAGTCAAGCCTGTAATTTCTTTCTGCTGAAATTCTGTGCAAGTTACTAATTTGTAAATAGAGAAATTACACTGAAGTAAATATTATAAAGATGGGCATTTTTTTTTTAGACATTTCAGAGCTCTCATCTGTCAGGATGGTATTAAAAAGTTACATGTGGGGAGCATTACTGTAATACAGAGACCTACATAACAAAGAAGATGAAAGAAGGATGAAAGAAGAATAAAGGTTCTTCTTAGTTCTGGGATGGACTCAGGTTGCACCAAGATTTTCCCAAGGGTTGCTTGAATAAGCAAAAAAGAACTTGCTTTGAAAAATAGAAATCCAGATGTTACTCAGATCCACTTTCATTCTTAGATGAATACTCTTGGAAAATAAAAATGAAAAATAAAAAGAAATTAGACAATTTTTAAATGAACAAAGCTGAAAATACTTTTAGATGACATGAGGACTTTTAAAAAATCAAAAGAATTTAAATTGAAAAGTTTACCTGCTGGTTGGAGAAGAATCAAAAGAATAAAGACCCACCTTTGGGTGGTATAATCTCTAAATGGTGATAATCCCCAATTGGAGATTATACTCTGCTGCTAAATCCCACTCTTGGTTAAAGGTGATTACAGGATTGTGTTTAGTTCAATTAAAATAGACATTAACATTTGCCTGTTATTATGCTTACTATTAACTAGGAATAGAAGCTGAACAAAGAAAGCAGGCTAGCCTGCTTCTCTACCAAGGGGATAAAGTTTTTTTTACCATGTTTATGAAGGCCCTGGGGTTGTGTTATCACTTGGTAATATCTGCCGATCAAGCTGTTCTTAAAAGCCTATAAAAAGACCAAGCATTTTGTGGTCTTTGAAGCTCATCATTCCTAGGAAGGATATCAATAAAAGCCTGGAGATTTTTAGCTTAGCTTTGAGTTGAATTTAATTGGTTGCCATGACTTGAACTATTGCTGGGTTGATGGTGCTTCCTTTGATTTCCACCTGCAACCAACTATACCATCTTTTGCTTCCCCTTTGAATTTTTCTTAGGAGAAAGCAAATTCTCAGGGTGACCTGGTAAGGGCTAATACAAACAGCATCTCCCAAATCGCAATTTTAAAGATGTAGAACAGAACAATCCCGCTTCTTAAAAATTTACTGATATTAAGAGTTATTTAATATGTCCAGTTGCATGATATATCTGTATAGACAAGCTGAGTATTTCTTTTAGGTATTCTCTGTGTATGTGTGTGTATGCTGTCCATATAAAGAAAAGTTTCTTCAATTATGTTCAATCATTTATTTTGTTCTGAGTAACAGAGCAATTTCCCAATGGAAAGATAGAATGAGAAAGAGCCTATACTTTAATTGCTGAGCTGAACTATCAAGAGACGCTTTTAGTGTATCCAGATATGAGCTTTAGCAGAAAACAGGATCCTTTGTGCCTTTCGGTTTTTTAACATATGATATTGTCCATTTGAATGTTTGTCTCTCCAAATCACATATCTCCATAAGACAGAAATAAAAGTAACAAGGGAGAAGGGAGGAGGGGACACTCGGGAAAGGGGTGCCTATAAAGCAATGGAATAAGTTGCAATTGTGTAGAACAAAAATGCAAAACCTGAGATTTCAAGGCTGCATTATTTCCTAAAACCTTGAGAATGCCCCCCAAAATTTCTCCAAAAGTTGCTACCAAATGTTTATCATGTTAGAATTCAAAGCAGTAATTATTTTACTACATTCCATTAATCCAATGTTATTTTTAATTAAAACTAATTCCATTGCGGGTCTGGATGGGGAGGAACGGGCTCCAGCTCAACCCATCCAAGACCGAGTGGCTGTGGTTCTCGGCGCCTCGTTTCAGCCAGTTTACTCCATC
>NW_015386540.1:426976-431171 GCF_001527695.2 Protobothrops mucrosquamatus
CATAAATCTGAAATTCTAAAATTTTAAATTGGGTATAATTTTATATTATTATAGTGGGTTTTAGGACAGGACAAATAATTTAATTAGTTTTGAATATTTTTAAATATTATGGTATTGCTGTTTTATTAATGTGCCTGTTCACCGCCCTGAGTCCCGCAAGGGAGAAGGGCGGTATATAAATCAAATAAATTTGAATTTGTTTTGGTCGTATCCACATTTTTGGTTTGAACCCATCTACTTTTTGGAGGAGACTCCCAGACACACCAGCCAAAAACCAAACAGGACTCTTGCCTTTTTTTTTAAAAAAGTGCTCACCTATCTCTGATTTAGGTCTACCTTTCCCAATCTGGTATCCTCCCAAAATTCAGGGTCCAAATTCCTAATCATATGAAACTTAGCTTTTATCCAATGTGGCACAGTTAACAAATCACTATGACAGCCAACCATAGCTTTCTAGATAACAACCCTCTTCCCAGGTCTTTCTGTTTTATCAATTTTTCTGATTCAGCCCAGCCAATAGGCATTCATATATTCAGTGCCTGATTGTTGAGGCTACTGGGGCACTTAGGGAAACTGTCTCCCAAATACACAGATTAATAGACATTTTCATTTGCTTCAAGACCATTGAATTGTATATCAGTTTGCCCACATCTTTCTTTCCTGCTTCTCTTCTACCCTTACCAACCAGATGTGATACATGATAACATCGGCCCTTCCACTAATTAATTCTATAAAACCTGCTTCACTTTTTAATCATAATCTGAAGAGATTAACATGTCCCTAAAGTGATTTAAATAAGGAAATCCTAGGGGTTGATGAACTGTGTTCTTGGGAAAAGAAGCAGGCTACTATTGCTGTTCCAAAGTGATCATTAAAAAAAAGAAACAAATATTCCTTAGTAAATGTCATCAGATCATTCAGGGGTCAGGATTTTTGGATGGTGGTGACAGATGTTATTCCATTTTCATACTGAAGCTACTACACTTGTGGGTAGTTACTACTGGTGATAACTCAGTATTTACAAGTAAAACTCCTACTACATCAGGCACAACATTTTCTGTCTATCTGCTCTGTTCAGCTGGTCACTGTATGTTGGTATCACTGTGAGAAGATTGCTCAGCTTGTTTCAGCTGTTTGTCTTGAGCACTTCTCCAAACAAGATTTGAGACTATCCAATCTTGAAAGTTAGGTATGACCATAGACAGGGCTTTTTTTCTCGGAGAAAAGGTGGCGGAACTCAAACCTGGCCACGCCCTCATCAAACCCTAGGACCGCCCCTTTAGAGAACAGGAATGCAAGTAAAATTTGGGAGGGGCTATTTCCGGTGCGGCCGGCCCGGAAAAAGGTGCCGGAACGCGGTTCCGCCGCGTTCCGGCTGAAAAAAAGCCCTGACCATAGAACAGCATTGCTCACATTTGATTACATTGTTGCATTGTGATATGCCAAAAAAGTTTGAATTTCTGATTCAGTATGTTGATTTCTCAGACATTGCATGCAAACTATTCTTAAAATCTTGAGAACCATAGAACCACTCTGTTTGCAGATGAAGGATATTGCATTGATATAATACTGATTCCATTAATTTTAAGAAATATCTACAACTGTTCAAATTGTGCTCCATTCTTCCTCATTAATAGTTCAAGAGCATTAGTTCTTGAAAAGGGTTCTTTTAATGCATCTATGGGATGGCTGGCTGATGTCAAAGTCATTGGAACTTTCCTTGGCCACTTTGGGCAAATATAGTGCACAACTAAAAACCTTGTGCCCATAAATAGTGCCATGAAGTCTGTATATATTATTTGCCTTGGCCTTTGCCAAGGTTGCTGTTTGGACTCTTTTTTTGAGCATGTTAGCAATTTGAATACCTCGTTACAAGCTTTTCAATATATTGATCTGTTCCTAGCCACTAAAACAAATCTTGTGCCTTCCTCTTTATTACTACAAAGTGTCTTACTTGTAGCTCCCTCAATATTTGAATACTGAGCTGGGCTCAACTGGATATCTCTCAGGCTCTGCATAATATAAATACTATGAAAGTTTAGTAAAGTGAAAACTCAATAAATTAAGTTTTTGCACTATGTTACAATCCTTTTTGCTTGCTACATAGACTGAGGGAGTACTGGGTCTCTTGTAATTTCTCAATTCAGTTTTGATAGGAAAACTGTTATCATTTGTGAGAGAAAATGTCAGAGGAATCTCCATCTCATGTGGATTTTTCACACTTTTACTCTGTAAATAAGATGATTCATTTTCATTTGCTTGATTGATTGAGGGTCTTTTTGAATATGCTTTTGTATCTTTGTCCTCCAAAGAACAAAGCCCAATGCTGCTTTTAAGTGAAGTCCCTTTTTATGGAATGAAGACTTACAATAGAAGCTGATAAGTCAGTGCTGAGAATAGATTTTTTTTTTTGAGCCTGGAATAAGAATGGATGTTGCAAAACATTGCAGAATAAGAGTAGATTGAACACTTCATTTGTATTTCACAAATGACTAGCTACCTCCCCCATATATCAAAAGGGAAATAGAAAGAGGATCAAAGACATTGGAACATGATTTAGCAAGGTTACTGATAAAATGGGAGCTAAAGAACAGACATGTCCACTGTCTAAAGATTCATTAATGTAACTTCTTTTTCTTTGTAATAAACTTGGTTAATGAGACTTTGTAAGAATCTATATATCTGGCTTATTATACAGAGTTTGACGGTAAAGTCCATTTATATAATCTGTATAAATACTGATTGAAACATTTAATTTCCCAACCAGGCTCGGTGCTGCCCCTCTGTTTGTACATAAATCTTCTCTGCAGTTGTGAAAGTGCATGATGCAAAAGCTATAAGGAATTCACTGTCATCTCCCATGAAATGTGATGTACGTATACTGGTGCCATGTTGTGAGAAATCAGAACCCCATTTGATTCAAAAATGCAGGTTATAATGTATGTGCACTATGTTTGATATCACTATTTTCTTTGCTTCTGTGAAAACTTGTACTCAAGAGTTATAGCAGAAATCAGGCAGAAATCTATTATAACAATTAAATCCTAAAAAGATCTTAGCTATGATACATCTTGTGGCTTTCAGGTATTGTGTGTTTGAATTTTCTCTGCATCCTTTTGTAGGTCTTGTCCATCAATGGGCTCATCATAATATGTAACATTAAATTTAAAGAACTTGTTTTTGTTGTTTTGTGATTGAAAGCCATAATATGTCATTTCTGTCTTGAGGCTTTGCAGATGTACCTCCTAGTATTCTTCAATGGTAATCTTGTCATCTAAATAGCTCTGGGCAGTTGGATTACCTTGTAGCATTTAATTCATATACCATGATTCCCTAAAAATAAATCCTACCCTGAAAATAAAACCTAGCTTGATTTTGGGGGGTGGGCCTAATATAAGCCCTATCCCAAAAATAAGCCCTAGTTTTGGGGTGAGGCACATGCTTAAAAATCAATCTAGGGCAGGGGGTAGTGGAGCTACCCCATACGCCCAACACCCACTTACCACTGGGGCCAGGCCTCCCATGCCCCAACATCTGCCTCACCTCACAGGCCCACTTCTTCCGCGGCCGCTCGCCCCTGCTCGCACCGTCACCCCCATTTTCCCCTCAGAGGCCTTCAGGAAATGCCTCTGTGGTTGAGAATGGAGCTCTGGATTGATGCATGCATTAGCCCGGCCTTCATTTTGCCATCAGAGGCCTTTCAGAAAGGCCTCTACAGCCAAGGGCCAAGCTCTGGATTGATGGTGCAGTGTCCCCCTGGCTCTGATGACAAAATGGAGGCCAGGGGTGATGCATGCATCAATCTCAGCTGCAGAGGCATTTCCTGAAAGCCTCTGATGGCAAAATGGAGGCCAGGGGTGATGTGTGCAAGTGGCGGCACGTGGGTGCAGAAGAAGTGGGCTGGCTGGCTGGGGCTGTCAGTGTCACTGCTGTGAGATGAGACAGGGGAAAAGACATCCCCCAAAATAAGATCTGGACCTCTTTTGGAGGAAAAAAAAAGACCGGGTCTTATTTTCAGGGAAACACGGTACTTTTCCAAAGCATGATGGGGATGCCCTTCCAGAACCAATCTATTAATAATACTATAATCCTTTGTGAATATTTATGATGAGAAACATCTTGGAATCTTGCTCCACTGGTATCTGTCAATAAGCCCCTGCTAAGTCTATTTTACTAAAATGTTGTCTTCCAGTGG
>NW_015386540.1:433044-434062 GCF_001527695.2 Protobothrops mucrosquamatus
TACATCATCTACATCTTCATCTTCCTGTCTGCCTGCATCTTACACCCTGCTACTATATGTTGGACTGTCTCTGAGGCCTCTCTGCATAATCTACACTCTGGATTCTGTCTAGTGTGATAGATTCCTATTCTATGGATCTGATGCTTGGTGCCTGTTCTTGTGTTCCTATGATGAATGTCTCAGTGCTGTATTTTAGTCCAGCCATTTCCAGACCCTGGTAGGATTTCCCAATGTCTTCTATCTGTTGATGGTACATTGACATGTAGGGTCTTCTCTTCCCATGACACTTCCTCTGCTTGATTGTCTTCCCATGTCTGCTGCTGCCTCAAATATTCTCTCAGCAGCTTATCTTTGGGTGCCACCTTACATGATGTATTCCTGGATGCTCTGGGTTTCATTCAGGACAGTGGCTTTGACACTTACCAGAGTATCACACATCATGAGGAGTTTTTGAGTCTTCACATTGGCATTCTATGTCTTTCTTTCACCAGCTCACTGCACTAGCAGAGTTTCTGATGATTGGTAGGGCATACATGGTGATGGCATGGATCTTGCTCTTCCCATTGAGCTGATTCTTCAGGACCTATCTGATCCTTTGGTGATACTTGGGTGTTGCTATTTTCCTTGCCTCTTCATTGTGGTTTCATGTGACTGTGGGATACCAAGATACTTTAACTGATTG
Source organism: Protobothrops mucrosquamatus (assembly GCF_001527695.2). Classification (NCBI taxonomy): domain Eukaryota; kingdom Metazoa; phylum Chordata; class Lepidosauria; order Squamata; family Viperidae; genus Protobothrops; species Protobothrops mucrosquamatus. The sequence goes on from NW_015386540.1 coordinate 433,727, forward strand.
GTAATTCCACCCCATCAATCTTATTTCTCTCTCTTGATCACCATCTGGATGGGAGATCCCACAGAAGGTCATAGAGAATAAGAAAGCTAAGAACCTGTGGGATTTCCAGATCCAGACAGATAAGCCAATCAACCATCAGTGCCAGGAAGAAAGAATATGAAAAGCTGGAGTATTACCAGGGGCTGAAGGGGCTGAAGGAGAAACTGGAAAGGATGTGGAAAGTATAGCCCAAAGTGATACTAATGTAGTAGGAACAATTGGAGCTGTGATTCTTAAGCTGGGAGAGTGGCTCCAACAGATCCCAGGAACAATATCAAAGCTATCTGTCCAAAAAAG
>NW_015386540.1:434671-449363 GCF_001527695.2 Protobothrops mucrosquamatus
AAAAAAGTAAAACCCAAATATAGATAATCTAACCAATGAAAAATGTAACTATCTTCCTTCAAGAGGAAAACGAGATTACCAATTTAGCATATAATAAGATAGAGTTAAAATCATTTTGGTTTCCAGTCTAGGTACAACCTTTATCACTAAGAAAGATTGTTGTATTTTTTACAAGTTTCTAATCTCATTATACGTTTTGCCATCTAAATGATTTATCAGCAAATGAATGCCAAATGCTGTGGGCTGTGTGAAATATAGGGCAGTGCCATCATTGGACTTTCTTCATGCTCCAGATTCTCATTAGGTAGTGACTATTTCCTGCTTCCTATACAGTTCAGCATTAAGGCTATAAATAGGAAGCTCAGCCAACCAAATCCTACAATATAGGGAAAGGTCAGAGTAAATTGATGCATGCCTAAAATTTATGGAACACCATTTGCAATTATTACATCCATGATGCTTGGTTGATGTGAACAATGCTTGATGGAATAGAAAGTGTTGCAAAATAATAACAATAATGGTAAATGCTCACTTTATTCTCTGCAATGGTCCAAAAAAGTGGAAAAATTTAAAGCTTTAACATTTGTTATCCTTGCTACACTAAAGCATATATATCGACAGTAAGATATTTTCTGAATAACACAATGGCCCATTGCACTATGCACTATGCACTCTACATAATATTATAATACAATTTAAAGAGATCAAACGCTTTTGTATTTCAGAAACAAGTTGTCCATCAGAACTAAAGTTAATAGCATATAATCTGATTCTGATTTATCTAGAGATATAGTATTTAACAGTGTTCTTGACAAGGAAGATCAAGCAGATAGTCCAATCCTATGCATGCACATTCAGAGGCATATTCAATGTCACACTGTATTTAGTAGGATTTTCTTCTAAGTAAATATCCATAAAATTCTTAATATGGAATTCTATCTGTCATGCTCCAGAAGACCCAGACTAGCAGTCGGGCAATTGGTTTGCATAGAAGACAAAATAGACCAAGCTACTTGTAGTGAGAGGATATATCAGAAGGGAGTTTAGTGGAAGAACATTAGTGGACAGGGGGTTGCCCTGCCATTGTGCAGCCCCAGAGATCAATTGAAGTAGAATAGAGTACTGGATAGCTAAATGGAATAAATGTCTACATTTGGACGTGAGCTCTGATGTGAGTGGTGCTTCATATTGTAGGTACCCTATTGTTTGATGAGAAGTGGGAACAATTTGTATGGCTAAACATATCGACAGGTGCTTGGAACCCATTGGTGTGAGATTGGTTGCCTGGTTGTAGTGAATTGAAGGAAATGTAGAGATGCGGTGCTCTTGGGTTTATCATATTCAGTACCAGGACAATACATACTTGATTGATTATTGGTTAAGTGCTATTAAATTGCTGTTGACTCTTAGCAACCACAATAGAGAATTTCTGCATGATGAACTGTTCCTAACTTTCTCTTTCACGTCTTCCAATGCTGCACTCTTTGCCACTATAACTGAGTCCATCCATCTTGCTGTTGGTTGTCCTCTTCTTCTTCCTTCTTCTTTTCCCGGAATTAGATCCTTCTCCAGTCTCTAGTCTTTGTGTATTGTGTCTGAAGTAATATAATTTAAGCCTGAACATTTATGTCTCAAGTGAAAGCTCTGTGTTCCTTTGTTTGTAATCATTTTGGGGTGAGTAGTGGAGTTGTATCAATATTTGAAGTAAAGTTATATGTGACCAGGGACTCAGCTCCAAAGACACTTCCATGAGCTACCTGATCTGCTGTCAAGATCAAAGATGGACCCTCCCTCCCCCACCCTTGCCTTTTGGCTTTCAACTCCATACTATCAGGGATAGTTGAATTAGAACTCAAGACTTCATTGAATTCATGACAACCATGGACTTATTCCTAATATTCTAAGCACCAATAAATGTAAGTGGGCATAAGTTAGAACTTGCTTAGTTAGGTTTTAGAGCAGATGTAATTGGCTTGAAAGCAATTCAAAATGTTTTAAAGCCATAAAGCTTAGCTCTAAGGCATCTCCAAAGCTACTGTATCTTACCCATTCAGTTTCAACCTGCTTTACAAGTGGATCCCAGGAAAACCTACTAGTAATTCCTCACTTTATGAGGGAAAGACTATAAAGGCCTGCAGGGACTGTTTTTCTGTCCCCATGCCTTCTGAAATAATCTTCCTGCAACGTGATTAGTTTCCAGTTTATTCAGAAAGCATTAAAATGATATAAAATACTATTGTCGAGGAGAAACTTTCAATTATAGATGTTATTATCTCTTCATTGGTTATATTTGTGGTCTATTTTTATTATTTTTAATTATTTGTGTTATATCATAATTTTAAATGTTCTCTTTGATTGCATATTTTTTTCTTCTTATTGTTTGTATCAAGGACATTTTAGTGTAATTTGATGTAATTATAACTGCAGAGAAACTTCTAATGTGGCAAGTAAAAATCCATTCAAATTTATAAAATATAGATCTATCGCAGCCCTGTATAAATCATAATGGGTGTGACTTAAAAGCAAAGCAAGTATAAAAATACAGGAATGCTGAACTCTTCCCCTGCTTTCCATTTATCTTCCAAGATCTTATCTCCAGAGCAAGAGAAATTTTGACACTACAGAAAAAGTTCTCAAAATACCATCATTATCTATCCTGATATGCCAATTATTCTTAGGGGAAAATCTCTTAAGAATAATAATCTTAGCAGCAAAGGAAACTACCGTAGGAAGGATTGGTTTAACCAAAATTCCTCAGACCAAGGCTGTCATTCTGCTCCTTTCTTCTTAGTAATGTGATCGCTAATCTTGTATAGTTAGGCTTTTAATATTCCCATAAGCTTCAGAAACATCTTTTAAAAAATTGTACTAAAAACACAATATTAAATGTCAACATTCATCAATGTCTGTGCCCATACCCATCTGCTCATGTGGTCAAGCAACTACCAATGGCCCCTCGTCCCATGAGGCCTTTTTTCTTCACAATATCTGAGGTGTTATTTCATTGGGTTATTCCTCTTAGGTATTAGAAGACAAATGCTTTCAAGATAGCCATATTCTGCATTAGGTCTTAAAAGATAGAATAAAATTATTTTCTGCTATCAAATTTGAAGGGCAATTCTTCCAGCACAGAATATTTCACCTACTCTAATAACATTTTAATTAGTTTTAATTAGTCCAGAACATAGGCTTAAGATAGAGAAAGGTCTTGACAGACTTGAACATTAGGCACTATCTAACAAAATGAAATTCAATGGTGAAAAAAATAAGGTTCTACATTTAGGTAAGAAAAACCAAATGCACATGTACACTATAGGTGGTACCTTGCTCAATCGTAGTGAATGAGCACCTATGGAGCACTTTGAAATGCTCTGTTTTGCTCGGTTTCAAAACGCTCCATAGGCGCTCAAACACTTTTTAGCCAGATGGAGACATTGGGCAGGCTGTAAGCTCCATTTGGCTGCAAAGGGGAGTTTTGAAATGCTCCATTTGAAAATGCCCCATTTTCAGCCAGACTGAGCTTCCAGCCTCCCCAAGGTCTCCGTCTGGCTAAAAAGTGTTCTGGCGGTGGTGGAAAGGAGATGGGCGGGGGAGCAGGAGACAGGCATCTCAAACACTTTTTGCCCCCCAAATCAAAGTTTCTGGGGTCTGTGATCTCGTGAGAGTTCAGGCACCCATTCTCTGAAAAAGAGGGTGGGTGCCTGAACTCATGTGATATTACAGCACCCAGGAGTTTCCATTGACTCTCCTCTCCCTCAAAGCAGCAGAGAGGAGAAACAGCGACACAGAGGATTTTTGCAAGGTAAGTGAATCCAGCAGAGCAGAATGGGAGGGGGAAGCAGTTGTGGAGAGTGGGGGGAGGACTAGGATAAATGTTACAGAGTCTCTGTAGTCATTCATAAGGGGCGAACAACTGCTGTGGTGCTACAACATTCGTAATTTTGGGAGTTGCTCATAAACACTAGGGGGCGCTTATCATGTAACATCAAACGAGTGCTGAGTGAAGGCTCGTAACTCGGGGATTACCTGTACCAATTTATAACACCCTGGTAAGGCCACATTTGGAATACTGCATCTAGTTTTGGTCACCACGATGTAAAAAAGATGTTGAGACTCTAGAAAGAGTACAGAGAAGAGCAACAAAGATGATTAGGGGGCTGAAGGCTAAAACATATAAAGAACGATTGCTGGAATTGGGTATGTCTAGTTTAATGAAGAGAAAGACAGGGGTGACATGATAGCAGTGTTCCAATATCTCAGAGGTTGCCACAAAGAAGAGGGAGTCAAGCTATTCTCCAAAGGACCTGAAGGCAGGACAAGAAGCAACGGATGGAAACTAACCAAAGAGAGAAGCAACCTAGAACTAAGGAGAAATTCCCTGACAGTTAGAACAATTAATCAGTGGAACAACCTGCCTCCAGAAGTTGTGAATGCTCCAACTCTGGAAGTTTTTAAGAAGATACTGGACAGCCATTTGTCTGAAATGGTATAGTGTTTCCTGCCTGAGCAGGGGGCTGGACTAGAAGACCTTCAAGTTTCCTTCCAACTCTATTTATTGTTATTATTATTGTTATTGTATCTAGGTAGGGATCTGTTGATCTGTCTAAGCCAATCCCTAACAATGACACACATATTTGCCTATTATTTATTCTATTCATTTCTCTGTAAGATATTTTTAATAACATAAGAAAGCTTAATTTCTTTTCATGCAAAATTCTCTCTCCATATTATTCTCTCCATAAGTCAGTAACAGTTGACTTGAATGTTTTCAGATTGCAGATTGGGCTGGTTTCTTTTGAAGAGAATCCACAGCAAATTTTGAAGATTTGAATTCCACAGGAGCACTTATGAAAGGACACACTCCTGAGTGTCTGTAGAGTGTTGGAAGAATATTGGTAACAGAGCCTTCCACTGAAAAATTCAATTATGCTAATATACAGTTGAATGTAGAATATGGGTTTAGCCTAGCTACAGATGTTCATCATATTTGAACTAAAAGCTAGATTTAGTAATGAATACCTGAGGATAGGAAAGCCTCTCTTCTATCTAAATTACCTCTGTAAGAGAGATGTAATGCACAAGAGGAAGAGAGGGTCATCTTTTGTCTCTTAAATACAGACAAACATTTAATTTAAAAAGGCCCTGGGAGAGACCTACACGGATACAGTATAGCATATGAAGATCTCCTCTTGCTATTTACACTAGTGGTCAAAAGTGCTCTTAGATAATAGTAGTAATAGTAATAATAATAATAATAGTAGTAGTAGTAGTAGTAATAGTAGTAGTAGTAGTAGTAGTAGTAGTAATAATAAAGTTGGAAGGGACCTTGGAGGTCATCAAGTCCAACCCCCTGCTCAGGCAGGAAACCCTATACCATTTCAGGCAAACGGCTGTCCAGTCTCTTCTTAAAAACTTCCAGTGTTGGAGCATTCACCGCTTCTGGAGGCAGGTTGTTCCACTGGTTAATTGTTCTAACTGTCAGGAAGTTTCTCCTTAGTTCTAGGTTGCTTCTGTCCTTGATTAGTTTCCATCTGTTGCTTCTTGTCCTGCCTTCAGGGGCTTTGGAGAATAGCTTGACTCCAGGAGGCACTTTCAGTTCAAGTGTACAGTCAGGTGAACTATTTAATCATATGATTAGCACCAGCTTCTACTTTAGGCCCAGCCTCGAACTGCTGCCAAAGGCCACTGTTCAGGGTGGTCTAGATAGGGTGATAGCGAGTGATAGAGAACAAAAGAGTTTCTCTTTTTGTTTGAAGGAGAGGGTGTGACATGTCACCAGAGTCATGTTAAGCATTTTCCTAATTTTTGACATGCTGAGCCCAAAAGGTTCACCATCACTATTCTATGCACATCCACTTGGATAGATATTTTGCTGCTGCAAGGCTGAATGTTTCCAAAATAGGGTTACCAGATATCTGGTATCTGAACAAACAAAGAAGGACACAGAGAAATAGAAAAGGGGACAAACAGAGAGGGAGAGGACACACTGTTTAACCTCCTTGACATCCACAACAAAAATTACAGAAAAACCCCCCTGCAAAAAAAGTACTTAGACCTACATATATATAAAATTATTTTTACAGCATCAGAAAGACTGTTTTTTTATCACAATATTTTTCCAACAAATCTTTATTTTCAAAAACATTTGCTAGCAATAATATAGAATGGACAATGAGCTTTTCAAATTTCACCATAGAAACATATGACAACTGTGGATGACTACAGACAATAGTGGTCATAGATTTGATGGGGCTGGATGGAAGTCGATTGATGGAATCAGGAAATAAATGAAATAATGTAAATCTAGGCTGTCAGGTCTGTCAACAGACAGGAGAAAGAAAGAAACAGATAATTTACAAGGTCACAACACAAGAAAGTTTCAGTGAATGCTGCTGTAAAAATAGTCTCTCCCCAAAATAGGACACTCAAAAGCAAGACAGTTTTAAGGCTCTGCCTGATAGTCAGAGGAAATGGGAGAAAATAAGGGTGACTTGTCTTCCTTTTGACAGACACCTGGTAACCGTATTCCAGAAAGGTAACCTTTTAATTTTTGTTTTTTTTGAAGAATTAGTGGTGTGCCATGGGGAAGCTCACTGCTGATTTTTATCATCTTATGAAAATCCATTTGCAAAAAAAAAAAAAAAAAACAAGGAGAGAGAAACACTCCAAAAACAGATGGAGGAGCTACCATTGAAATCTATTTTGCTTCATTCTAAACATGGAAAAGGACAACAAAAACCAATATTAACTTAAAATAAAATGTAAAGAGATGAAATAGGCAACAAGCAGAAGGCTTTGCTTGGCAGGGTGAAAAGAAAGCACTTATACCGACAATCTGTCAAGATGGGAAAACTGATTGCAACTGTAAAACTAATCCAGAATGCATTATCAAATTATAACAAGGAGAACATTCAAAAATATATTGAAAATTAAAGGTTTTTTTACACACAAAGATAGGATTTTTCAAAAATAGATTTCTGAAGGTAGGTGTCAAAACAACAAAGCAATCAAAGTTTTATTTTAATTTATTAACCGTACTTGTATATGTGATAAAAATGAGTTCTTCTATTTCATAATTTTATCAAGATGTTGTGTAGAATATACTTCTCTTCCCCCCTCCACAAGAAGGAAGATATTTTATACAAAGAGCTTCTGGTCTCCTCTCCATTCCCATTAATCACTGTACAAGTGTGAATAGGAGGTGCAGAGCAAAGGATATCATTTCTTGTGGATCAAAGAGTGGATCCCACAGTTTACTGAATTAGGTGCTAAGCCACAGTAACGTGGTAATCCTTACCCGGTTTATCCTGGTATAATGGCTAGTGTAAATAAAATAATAAAAATAAAATAAATGACATATAGGGTAGAAATAATAAATATTTATTGAGTTCTTCCTTTTGTATACACTGGATGGTTAAAAATAGTAAGACGTCAGACTTTTGAGTCCTTACGATAAAAAAATGAATACCCATCCTTCTTAGAAGGCCATAACCAGGGATAATGCATTTGCTCCATTTGTGTTTATATGCCCAGCAGCTCTCAAACTAGTTTTTCATTCCTATATAAATATAACCCACAACATCAGGGTAACATATATGTGCTCATCCTTTTACATGTTTTATGTCATCTTCTGCAGTACTGACCTACTCCATTTTGCATTGGGTAAACTGACCAATTTTTGTGGAAAAAAGAGGGACAAATCTGACATCCCACGTAAGCTCCACATGATATTCTGCCTCAAATCTCAAATTGCAATCCAAGAAAAAAATAATTACAAAACCTGATTTTCATCATGAAGCAGTCAAGCAGAAATTAATTAGAAGTTTCAATGCCATTTTTAAAGGCTTAAAAGAAGACAAAGGTGATTCTTGTCTATGGAGATTTTCAGTCATCCAGATTATAGTTATCCCAAAGATGCTTTTTCACAAAGCAACTGGACTTTCTTGATTTTTCTTTGAAGACATTTCTTCAAAGCTTCTTCAGCTTCTTGGATGAGAAGCAAAATGTCTTCAAAGAAAAAACAAGGAAGTTCAGTTGCCTTGTGAAAAAGCACCTTTGGGATAAGGGTGATTCTTATTACATTGTATTGCTCAGTAAAAGAATGTCCATCTTTTATATTTGATCACTTCTAAAACAATTCTGTCTCTTACAATTCTACTCTCCTCTCCAAACAACAGCTTAGCATATGTAAATTTCTCTCATAGCACTACCCTAAGCAGCAGATAAAGAGGCCAGTGATCCATCAAATCTTACATTATTTAGTATTTAAGATGTCAGATGATACTTATAGCTTTTATTACACAAAGTTTTAGAATGAACCTTTAGCAGTGTTTCTTAACTTCACTGAGGAATTTTGAGAGTTGAAGTCTACACATCTTAAAGTTGGTGAGGTTAAGAAACACTGCCTTAATGTTATGTTTCCTATTCCTATTCTGATTTTGCTACGTGACATTAGGCCAGGATGCTAAATGACTCCCATTATTACACTGAGTGCTTCTGTACTAGAGACAAATTCCTTATGTGTCTAATCACATTTGGCCAAATTTCTTCTTCTATAGGTACTATTTGTGTGACTGAGGTTTGTGTGTTAGATGAGTGTCCATATAAATTTTATATGTAAATAAAATTAGAAGCCAAATAAGAATGAAGGTTGGAAAAAGAACTGCATGCCCTCACAATCAGGTAACCAAGTAACAGCCAGAAGTACAAGCACTGCCATAAAAAAAGAAAAAGAAGTACAATTAAAGTGCAGTAACCATAGGAAGAAAAGTGTTCTGGGGACTGCAATTGGATAAAGATTTCTTCTTGTTGTATAAACATTCCAGACTACTATACTAAAATTCAAAATGAATCCTTCAATCCCAGGGGCTCCTGATGGAAGAAATGCAGAAGTGAGGTAGTTCCTCTGGATGTTATGGCTCCGTCTTGTGACCCCGTCTTATCGGAGGAAGAAGGCTCCGAACATGAAGGAGAGGAGATCCGATCCGGAGGGAGAGGTCCTGGGAGGAGAAACCGTTACGGAGTCCACAGAAGGCTGCCTCTTCTCTAACTGGTCCTCGGTCCACCAAGACTCTAACCGGTCCTCGGGCCACAAAGAGTCTAACCGGTCCTCGGTCCACACAGCCTATTACAGGAAGAAAAGTTGTGGCTGGATCCATGCCAGCGTAGGAGCGACAAGCGTGTGCAGCAGAAAAAGAGACGTGCCAGAGATTAAGCTGAGTCACTGGACCACACCCCACAGGCTATAAAAGGGTGGTGGTGGCTATTTGGACCTCTGTGATGGACAAAAGCTGAATCTCAGGCAAAGTAGTGTGCTGTGGCTTTAAACTGTGTGTATCGTTTTTGTTTCTGTGTGTTTGGAGTAAAAGGTCTTGGCAGGCAGCTACGGAGCTGCTGCCAAGTTTCTTATCTGTGAAGTGGTGTCTGGAGAAGTCTTTAACCCTCGGCTGGCTGTTTGGGTGTGTGGGTCGGAACGGGAACATCACTCAGTCTCAAAAGAGGAAATTTAGGAAATGCATTGTCATTAAGGCACATTGTTTTAAATGGCCTCCAGGGTGGCCACAGGATATAGTAAACAAAAAAGCCAAGATGGCAGCATGAAAGTGTGACCAAATATCTGCCTGCAATGAACCTTAAGAATGTCAAAGCTTAGAGCACGGGTATCAAACTCAATCGTGTCATGTGCCGTATCGTGATATATCGCAATGTTTTTTGCCTTTGCGGAGCCAGGGTTGGTGTGGTCTGCATGTGAGACATTTGGCCCATGGGCCACCAGTTTGACACCCCTGGCTTAGAGCACTCCATTGTGGCCATCGTCTTGACTTTTTTTGACATACCCTCATGGCTAGCACTGAAAAGCACAGGGTACTTATATTTGTTATAGATTGCTTCTAGCACACTTAGCTTTCTACAGATCCTAATGGCTAGGCAAATGCACCAGGAAAGTCACAAGCAAGGACAGGATGGCAAAGGGTTTTTTTTCACTGCTATTCCCAGAAAACAGCATTTCCCCTATACTGCTTGTGGTTCAGATACCAATTTCATAATTTCCATCTCTCTTTGATCTATGACACTGCTTTTATCAGTAGAAGAAAGTAGGTTACATGAAGCATATTATGGGTGCAGAATATAGGTTGGTGGGTTTAGGATCTGCTTACTAAAAGTTATAAATAGTTCACTGCTTTTTCATGCTCTTGAAAGAGGGAAATCGGTGCATTGTGCAATTGCTACACTCATAGTAAAGAGTCAATAGAAACTGCCTAGACTTCCATGAAACATTTATGAAAAGATCACTGCAAAGCCAATTTATCCTTGAAAGAGCACATGCTGATCATAAGTTTTCAAAAAAGCCTGTCACATAAAGTCTAAGAGATGAATTACAGGGGAATTATTAAGGTGATTTGCACAGGGCCTTTGGACCTAGAAAGTTGCTCCTGAATTTTATCCCAAGCAAAGTTTAAGATAACTTTAGAGTTCCTCTCATGGAAATCCAATGCTAGGTTGATATTAGCTAAATTGCCAGCAGGGGGCTTAAATTTCTCTTGAAAGTAGAAGTAGAAAAGTGCTGCTGAAACGGGATGGAACTTTGGTTATTTGTATTTTCCTTAATACACTGATTCCTTGGCTTCCAAGATTTTCATTCTCATAATTTTCAAACATCATGGCCAGCTTCAAGGAAGATGGATGCAATAGCCTGTATCTGGAGACCACTGCTTTAATAAGTAACATAAAAGGAAGACATGTTCTTCTTAATTTAAAAAAAATTCATGCCTCTGAACTCTCTGTCTGGTCTATGTTCTTGGAATGCCCATGGAAATATTATTTTACCAAACAGGCAAACAGATGCCAAAAGAAAGCACAATTTAAAGGAATTTGTCTTTTTAGCTATGCTATAATGTTTTTGCCATAGATAGTGAGTTTCAGATTCTTGCCAATCCATCTTCTGAACTCTAAAGCTTTCACTAACATTATCTCTTCATTTTAAAAGCTTCAGAAAAATGATTTTCTTTCGTGGGCAAATTCATGTTTCAAGGATGGAAACTCCACATTGTTATTGAGAGAGCAAGGTGGTTCAGAATATAAGAACATCACATTTTGATGCAAATAATCAAAGTGAAGAGCTCAATTTCAGTTAAATTATTGCACCCTCTGCCATTTGCCACCTTCAACCATCTCTCTGCTCCAAAGAAAACTCACCTTGGGATAGCATCTGGCTCTGCTAAATACTGGCCTTCTTCATTTTACCATGCCTTCTATTTATGTTTTCTGCTTCTACTTCCAGGATCACTATTAGAAACAGAAATCACATTTCGTATCATTTACATGTAAATTAAACCACAGCTTTTGGTTTTGTCTTGGCCTATTTTTCAGGGTCTATTTTTCAGTCTCTGCCCCCTAGTACTCCCCTCTGGCTGAAAAGTGTGCACTCTGGGTATATGAAGGCTTTGAGTACAACTCATCATCTTTAAGTAAATACCCAGATATCTTCTCTTTCTTTTTGGGAAGCCAAGCAGTCCTCCAAAATGGATTCTCTCCCCCCTATAATACTAATGCTGTGTCATACACTGCATATACAGAAGGTTATACGTTCATTTGTTGTAGTAGATGAGGGGGGAGGAATCAGCAACTGAGGGTCAGAATCGAAAAAATCCACCTACTTTAAGATGACTTTCTTTCCTCCAAAATAAAATCAGAGTTAAAAATCAGTAGTGCCATTTGACTCTGTTTCTCCTTGGTAAACCATTTGAAGACCAATGACTTAAGCTATTTCCTAGGATTGTTGAGAAATTAAAATATATTAATTAGAGGCACAATGGAACATGAGCAGATAATGGGATGGGGTTTTTTTTAAATATATTTAAGGACTGAGAATATCTTCAATAAAGAAAGTGTTTGCTTGACAAAAATGTGCTATATCAGTGGGCAAAAACACAAACACACACACACACACACACACACACACACTTAACAAGTGTTTCTTGGGTACTAAACAGAATTAGAGTACCATACATTAAAATCACATTAATGTATCTGTTCTCACCAGTGTTATGTTAATAGTACTGGAAGCTATTATGGACAAGCTGTCAGGCATGCACAGTAAATGAATTGCTGGGTCAGCAGGAGCATATGCTGCACCATAATTCATAATCAAGTACTATTAATCTACTGAGTTACAAAGCAAGTCAAAGAGACCAACATGTTCTCTATAATTACTAGCTTGTTTGCCTACTTAGGCAGCCCAATTTTATTATCTTTTTAAACTTAAGGTTTGGAAACAAAGCACACAACAGGAAAACAATGCATTGACAGATGATTTCATTTCAGTACTGGACTCAGCAAGAGTAGTGGTTATTTACATCTTGGATTATCCACCAGGCAGATGGTTTGCCTCCCTACCTTTCAGGTTGGAGTTCTCTAGAATTTGTTGAAAAGGAGGAGGGAAGAAGAAGATTTTATTGCTGTCTCTTGTGAAGGTATGAGTTAGGGGAGGTATTATCTGCCATGGAAGTCACGGTATTGGAAGAATCTACTGGTATGTTTCTTGGCTGTTCCCAGCATCTTCCTCAAACTATCAGAATCACCTTAAAACCTCAGGAACAAGAGCAACAGCATGTTCAGATAAAGATCTAATTGGGGGGCATAGTCTAGCAATGCAAATCCTACCTATGAGGAAGAAGCATGTCCTGGATCATAACCCTTATTACAAGTCAGGAAAGACTTTTTTTTATAAAGTTTCTTAGTCAGAAATTAGTCTTAGCTAAATAATGTGTACTCTTTTTCTCCCTCTCTACATGTTCCATGCTGAACCTCCATCTTGATAATCTGAATTATTTCTTTTTTAGTTATTTGTGGTAAGGCAAGCTTTGAACCACATACCAGGCTTGGTGGGGCTACCAGTTTTTCAGTTGCAAAAACCCAGATGACCATTAGCTGGCAGGAGAGAAATTCGGAGAATTATTTCCTTGCTAACATCATGGGATTATTTAATTTTTTTCTGGGCTAACAGGATTTAGAGTGCAACAAAGAAGCCAGGTGTGTGTGTGTGTGTGTGTGTGTGTGTGTGTGTGTGTGTTTGGTGCCTTCAAATCCTGGTGACTGCCTGGACTAGTCCCTGCTGTTTTCTTGTCAATATTTATGAGTGGTTTGCTATGGCTTTCTTCCTAGGACTGAGAGAAAATGACTGCCTCAAAGTCATCCAGCTGGCTTTGTGTGTAAAGTGGAATTAGAACTCAAAGTCTCCTGCCAGAGCCTTAACCATTACACCAAACTGGCTCTCAAAGAAACCTGTAAGTGAACAGATTCTGAAAATGTGGGACATTGCTTGACAGAAGCTTTACCCTCACCATTATGCTTAGATTTAGGCTAATGCTAGTGGTAAACCTCTGTCAAGGGTTATCTCAAGCAATGTCCCACACTTTCAGAATCTATTGACACAGTCCTATGGACTAGATGTAGAGTCTGCAGACAATAAATTGACTGAGACTATAAATTGACAAATGATGCACTGCTGTTACTGATGCATTGAGGAAAAAAAATCTCTCTGAAGAATTCTTATTGATAACCAAAAAAAGTCAACCTGAATGCATTATCTTGCTGACAGGCACACTTTATTCTCTGGCTTCATCTGCATAATTATAGGTCATCTGATCTCTATTTTGTATACCTCCTTCTAAGATTAACATATCAGGGCTGAAAGAGTCTGGGGGATCACTGGATAGCAGCAAAGAGGTATATTCATAGCAATTCTAACTCCTTGCTCTCACCTGATGGTTGTCTCAATTTTTGCATCACTGCTTTGGCAGCTCTAAAGTTAACAACTCTCAGACAAATAACATTTTATGTGGAGTTATTTTAGGTCAAGAAATTGCTTATGTTTATTTCGCACTGGCCCTAATATGTTTTCAGCACCAGGATAAAATACTTTTCTTTTGAACATTTGCTTTTCTGACTGTTTTCAAGTACTCTTCTTTAAATATTTGTCTGATAGGGTGCATTATTTTCAAATGCTTCAGAATTCTAATACAATGTAATAGTTTTGTTGAAAAGAGATGAATAGGAAGCTCTTGGTTGAACCACAGGATAAACATGTATGAAATGGGTAGACAAATAGACATTTGCTCTTCTGACCAAAAGAGGGAAAACATGCTTCAAAAGTGATTAGGAAGCTTTCTGCTTTTCATTTAAGCAGCACAACTTCTGCTTCAGACTTCCACTTTTCTTATAGAAGAGCAGATACTATTCTATATTTTCAGACTTATATTGGAATCTATGAAGAGTCAGGTTGCCCTGATAAACAACAGATAAATGTGAGAGTAACACGTGGACAAGAACATCAACCTTGCTGTCAAGCAAAATCAAGCTCTTAATAGCGAGTGCCATATAAAGTGCACAAACCAAATAGGTGGTAAGACATTAGGGGAACTCAGGCACCACACAGGTCATGTAGGAAGTAAACACAGGGCCGGTCATAAAGGACTCAAATGTCTATAGACCAATGCACAGAGTATGAACAGCAAACAGGGTGAACTAGAAATTCAGGTTAATGAGGGCAGATATGATATTGTTGCCATAACGGAAACATGGTGGGACGAAACCCACAAATGGAACACACAGCTAGAGGGATTTAAATTATTTAAAAGAAACAGACCAAATAAAAGAGGAGGTGGAGTTGCTCTCTATATAAGAAATAACT
>NW_015386540.1:449744-493832 GCF_001527695.2 Protobothrops mucrosquamatus
GATGAAATGATAGAAGGTGTTGAAGCCATAGGAACCTTGGGAGGAAGTGATCATGCAATATTGGAATTCAACATTATGGAAGCACAAGCAATAGAACACAGTCAAACTAGAGTCTTGGACTTCAAGAGAGCTAATTTCAATAAACTTAGAGAGGGTTTGGGAAGGATTCCATGGATGAGAATCCTCCAGGGGAAAACAATTCAAGAGGCTTGGAAAATTTTGAAAAGTGAGATAATAAAGGCCCAGTCTAGCACAATACCAACAAAGAGGAAAAATAACAGCTCACAAAAGAAACCAGCATGGCTGCATAAAGAACTCTCTGATCAACTGAAAGATAAAAAGGACAAGTATAGAAAGTGGAAAGAGGGACACATAATTAAGTCAGAATATCAGCAAATAGCCCGAGCCTGCAAAGACGAAGTGAGGAAAGCTAAGGCTCAAAATGAATTAAGGCTTGCAAGCAAAGTCAAAAATAACAAAAAAAGTAATTAATTAATTTTCTTGTAAAAAACAAGAAAAAAGTGAAGGAAACGATTGGTCCATTAGTGGGTGAAAGTGGCAAGAAAGTGACAAGCAACAGGGAGAAAGCAGAACTATTTAACTCGTTTTTCGCATCTGTCTTTACACAAAGGGAAAAAACAGACCAATCTATCAAAAATAGTGCCATAAAAAACAAAATAGAAATACAAGTTAAGATAGGCAAGAAAATGGTAAGTGAACACCTGTCCAGCCTAGACGAGTTCAAATCACCAGGACCAGATGGATTACACCCCAAGGTTCTCAAGGAACTGGCAGATGTGATCTCAGAACCACTGAATTATATTTTTCAAAGATCCTGGAGCACAGGGGAACTACCAGAGGACTGGAAAAGAGCTGATGTAGTTCCCATCTTCAAAAAGGGGAAAAAAAGGACCCAGGAAATTACAGATCTATCAGCCTGACCTCAATACCTGGGAAGATTCTGGAAAAGATAATCAAACAACAAATCAGCGAACACCTAGAGGCAAACAAAGTCATTACTAAAAGCCAACATGGGTTTGTCAAAAACAGATCATGCCAGACAAATCTTATTGCATTCTTTGACCAAGTGACAAAATTAGTGGACCAGAGGAATGCTGTGGATATAATTTACTTGGACTTCAGTAAGGTATTTGACAAAGTAGACCACAACCTACTACTTGATAAGATAGAAAAATGCAGGTTAGACAGCATCACCACCAGATGGATCCGTAGCTGGCTGACCGGCCGTACTCAGCAAGTGGTCCTCAATGGAACCGCATCTACATGGAGGGAAGTGTGTAGTGGGGTGCCCCAGGGCTCTGTTCTGGGCCCAGTGTTCTTCAACATCTTCATCAACGATCTGGACGAGGGGATAGATGGGGAACTCATCAAATTTGCAGACGACACCAAGCTGGCAGGAATAGCCAACACTCCAGAAGACAGGCTTAGGATACAGGAGGATCTGGACAGACTTGAATACTGGGCGCTATCTAACAAAATGAAATTCAATGGTGAAAAAAGTAAGGTTCTACATTTAGGCAAGAAAAACCAAATGTACAGGTATAGTATAGGGGGTACCTTGATCAATAGTAGTAACTGTGAGAGGGATCTCAGAGTCCTAGTGGACAATCATTTAAATATGAGCCAGCAGTGTGCTGCAGCTGCCAAAAAAGCCAACACAGTGCTAGGCTGCATTAACAGAGGGATAGAATCAAGATCACGTGAAGTATTAATACCAATTTACAATGCCTTGGTAAGGTCACACTTGGAATACTGCATCCAGTTTTGGTCACCACAATGTAAAAAAGATGTTGAGACTCTAGAAACTCATGTCTCTTCTCGTTGTTTCTACTAATCCCCTGACCTCCGATTTTGTATATTCCTTGCCAACGACCTTAACCCATACAGATCAAATTGTTTCTCTTCCTACTCCCCCCTGTACTATCGTCACAAGGTTATAGAGTCCCCGACGGTGTTTCTTCTCCCTCAGTTCGATTTTTCCAAAGCGCCTGAAGGCAGGACAAGAAGCAATGGGTGGAAACTAACCAAAGAGAGAAGCAACCTAGAACTAAGGAGAAACTTCCTGACAGTTAGAACTCAAAGGGTAGATTTGATGGATCATTAGGTCTTTTTCCGTGGTCAGTTTCTATACACCTCACCATAGTGGGAACATTGACTGGGTGAACTAAGGCTGTTCCTCTTAAAGCCTGTATTTTTCTTTCTTAGACTTCTTTTGGTTGTAGTCAACACTGGATTCTTTCTAGTTTATAAATTTCAGTGGTCAGGAGATATTAAAAGATGAGGGTTATCATCTTATTTCTTGACCCTTGATTCTCCTGCCTGATTTTAGCTTGAATGGGACCTGGATGCTGGTTAGGGGCAGTATTGCCTCCTATGTTGCCTTTATAAGATCTGTAAAGACATCTCTTGTGTCCAGCCTGCAGCGTTCAGTGTTTTTATTAATTATATTATATAATTAAGCAAGTAATAATTCTCATTACTTTTCTTTTATGTCATTTCAAATTATAAGCAGTCAAGACTTCAGTTTGAATAAAAAGGTGACATAAATTACATTACTGTCCCCCATAATTAAATAATCCCCAAGCATTCTTTTGCTTGCACAAGAATGTTTCCGTCACTCTTCAGCTCCTTGAATCTCCCATATTTGTTTCAGAGAGTTGTGAGTGTGAGTAGTATGTGTGTGGGAGAGAGAGCTGGTGCAATCATTTTGCTACCTGAAAGTAAAAACTCTCCTCTGTCTGGTAGGAACAAACACAGAAAAATGTTTATTAAACTGTTTATTAAACTTACATGCCATCCATCTCTAGCAGCTTACAATCATAATTTACATACAGTTATCCAATCGCTTAGACAGTTTTCTGATTTTATCTACTTACCCTCAGCCTATCAGAAACATTTAAAAGGGTGGGGGTGGGATTCAGAAGGTGAGAAAAATTTCCACATATGCCTGCATTAGAATGATGTGTTTACTAGTTTACTATTATTTCTAATATATTCACAAATCTGTGGGCTGCAATAATCCACCTGAGATAGATAAATAGATGAGATGATAGATGATAGATAGATAGATAGATAGATAGATAGATAGATAGATAGATAGATAGATAGATAGATAGATAGATAGATAGATGTACACACACACACACACACACACAACCACACAAATCAATTCAGACCCTCAAGAGGTCAATTTGGGTTTGTTGACATTTAGTTTTGCTGACAATTTGACATGTAATAAAGAAGAATTTTGCCCTCAGTGAAGAAGGTTACACATTTGACTTCAGGGCATGTAATGAGCAACCTTATATTAGGCAAAAATGCTTCTTTGCTTAACCTTACCTCTGTAGGCTTTACTTAGTAAACAGGATTGCATTGTGAATTTTGCATTGTGAATTTCTGATATGTATGCTGGTATTATATATTTTTTAATTTTTAAAAAATGGATTATACAAAGACCAGTTTATATCAAGTCAGGGTAATTATTTCATTAGTAAAATGAAATAATTAATTCTATTAATTTCAACATATTCAGAAGAAGGGATGTTTTTCTAACACCATGTTTGAAGATCCCATCTACTGGAGTTGCAGTGAACATAATATGTTTTGCTACATTATTTTGTACAATATAGTACTGTTTTTAAAAGGTCCTCTCTATAGAGACTATAGAAATCAGTGGAGGCCATATTCTGGGTTCTTTCATTCTTGCAGGCAAGGCTTTTGATGCCCTTGAGCATCTGGCTAATACGTTTAAGACTCAAGGAGCAGATGAGTCTCATCTGAGAGTCTTAAAAAAACTGATGAATATCAACTTGGATATTCTGTTTAAGAAATCATGATGACAGGCATAGCTCTAGAAGATTGAAGAAGAGCAAATGGTTTCCTAGTGATGGAACTGCCGTTGTCTTAGTTTTTATGCTAGTGTTTTAGTTTTTGAGTTCTGTTGCTATTTTCTTATTATAAGACACCCAGAACTATTAAGTGTATTTTCTGAATAAATTACAATAAACAGATTCCCAGCTGAAATGACAGAGAAAGATTTTGGAACAATTTTCTCTTAGATACTCATTGACCACTTATACTTCTGTTTTCTAAGGCATCACACCTGTTAAGATTTTGGCAGGCAATAACATTAGCATTTTATTGACCCAGTTCACGAATCATGCTAAGCCATTAGCTTTTTTGGTCTACCTTGAGTAAAGCACAAAGGTTATTTTTCGCAGCATGTTGAACCATAAATAATAGTATCATGATGGTTGAATTGTTGCTTTAAAAACAAAAACTATTGTAAAAATTTGATTCAAAAACTATACCTTCACTCTTTAGCCAATGTGAGGGCCATCTGGATGTTAGATAAGAGACACTCCAGAAGTATCCAAGCTCTATGGGGCTTTCTAAGCCAATACACTTGCAAAGTATTAGTATAGTATAGATATTACATTACTGGATTATCTGCAGCAGTCTATTAGCATGAGCAGTAGCCTAATGCCATTACTGTGATTTATTAGGTTTCGTACCATATAGTATTTGTAAAAACAGAACTCTTCTCTAAAGGACTCACTATTAGAAAATTCACATAAACCCCATTGTGATGGCATATGCTTCTGAGGTAATGCTGTAAGATGCTGTCACCAACACAAACCATTAGCGTAAGACAGCATGAAGTAATGTTGTGATCTACATAGCCCTTATGGTTTCACACTGGGAGGGAGGGAATAGGAATGGAGGTAGAAAATGTTAAAAAGGGATGAACAAGTAGGCTATAGATGAACTCACTTAAATCTAAGTCAAGAATCAACATTTCTGATCCTATTTTTTCTGATCCTTCTTTGTTATATCAACAGTTTTCTAAGATATTATATGACTGGAGTTAGCAGATAATCAATATACAGGGATCTGAAGTCTGTTATATCATAGGCAATCCCTATATGATTACAATTTTTTTTGTCCTAATAATACCTATGACCAGCATCTTCCATGTGTTCAAGGCTATTTGGATTGATAAATAAGAACATATAAATTGAACTATTAAACTGAGGCTTTTCCTTAAATGAACACAACTGGAATGTTTTGAGCATGTTTGTGTAAGAACTTTACCATGTTTATAATTTATATTGGAGGAAGGAAAAAGACAATACTATAAGGATAATCAAGGTTTAAAACTCCATCCCTCATCCAGGAAAGAACATATACAGTAAGGGAATGGAAGGCTGTGTAGGCTAGTTGTGTTCTGCCTATGATGAATGAAATAGTAGGTGTCTTGCCTGAAAATACCTGAAGCCATTGATAATTTAGATAAAAGTGTATCACAAAGGAAGAGTTTAAGCCCCACTACTGAAAAACAGTCACAAAAATACATACATATTCCGTAGCTTTGTAGCTTTGTAAAATGAACATGTTCTTGAATATTTTTCATCCACTGATAAATTTTAAAAATGTTCTATCCACCACTTTGTTTTTTCCTAATGTATTTGGAAAGGATATTTATTTAATTAAGTTAACATTTCCACCTACTCTCCCTGTTTCTTACAGCAGCCTGCCTGGCACAAATTTTCATTTTCATTCCTTCTTTCAAGGCACATTTATTGGATTCACAAGCTAAAATATTGTTTATTTATCTAGACAATTGTGGTTTAGTAGTGATGCATGTCTCCTTTACAGCAATCAGTAGAACAATTAATCTTGTAGCCCTATTCAAGTTTATTTGGGGCGTATTTTTTGTGGTACTTATTTTTGGTGGCAGGATAGGATAGGATAGGATAGGATAGGATAGGATAGGATAGGATAATTGGAAGGGACCTCGGAGGCAGGAAACCCTATACCATTTCAGACAAATGGTTGTTCAGTCTCTCCTTAAAAACTTCCAGTGTTGGAGCATTCACAACTTCTGGAGGCAAATTGTTCCACTGATTAATTGTTCTAATTGTCAGGAAATTTCTTCTTAGTTCTAGGTTGCTTAGATTAGATGATTTAATTTTCTTTGAGCTCTGGATTTGTTGAGGACTATTCTCCTCTGCATTTCTTTCAGCTTTCTTTTGCTTCTTAACACAGTTCCACCATATCTAGCTAGCTTTTCCACCAACTACCAAAGTCTGTTGGTGATTTGCAATGAAAAGAACAAAACAATGGTTCTTTCCAAGCAGTCTGGATGGACCTATTGATTATATCCATTCCCATTGCTGCTAAAATGCTGAGAATACAATGAGTCAATGTATGACCTCCTTCCAGTTGGCTAACAGCAGACTGCAAAAAGCCCCACTCACTTGCTGCCCTGTCCCAGCTGTGGTGGCTCCAGGATGCACAAAAAACATCACCTTTACTCCCCATCAGCAGGGTAAAAAAAGAAATAAAGTGCTGGCATCTGGCCCAGTATTTCAGATCATATTGTAGGCATTTGGCTGTTTGCAGATATATCTGAGTGCTTTGTAAAAAGTGAATCTGCCTTGTTACTAAGCAATCATTATCCTATATCAAAAAGCTCAGTGAGAAATAAGAAAATGACATCATGTTATCAGATTTGCTAGCAGTCCCTCCCCCCTTCTAACCATGGTGTAGGTCATGGCAGCAGCTGAAATGTATATATTGGGCTGAGGATGGGCAGCTTGGTAATAATTTCTAAGTATAAATTGGAATGCATTTTAAGGGCATTTCCTCGCTGCCACTAATTCCCCTGATTTGGATTAGCAAAGCTCTCCTCATCTGTTACAGCAGACAAAGGGAAAAGGAAACAAAATAAGCAGATAACTAGCAACTTTGGAAGCTTGTTTGTCCCCTCATCAATTTCATCCTTGCTAGATCAAGCCCACAATGGATCTTAAATCACCTATGTGGGTGGCTGAAATTCCAGAGCTGAGAGAAGGATAAGGACAAAAATTCCTTCTGCTGCGTTTCACACAACCTCCACAGAATTTCATCACTGCAAAAAACTTTGTTCTTGTCAATGTAAGTGACCCCTGCAGCTGAGCTGCAAATAAATCATGATCCCAGATGACAACCCACCTAATATAGGATTATAAAGGCACAGGGCTACTTTTCAGTTTGCTTTCTTGTACTCATTTAAATGCTATCCATTGGTCCTTGAGGATATTGGTATAGTATTTGCTCTTCCCATTTCCAAATCCTTCACCTGGCTTCATTTTGGTTTATCACTGAATAATACTGTCCTGGTTTCATATATGCAGAGTAGATTAAGCAAATTCCCTAGCTTTGTTGCTCTCCCAGTAGTAGGAGTATATACTTCCCCCCCCTTTTTTTGAATGGCACCAGATGGTAGGAAACCATCCAACAATCACAACAGTAATATAGAGATAAAGCCTGGGAAGATAGTGAGTTTTGACACTGTTCTGCTCACCAAGTATGAAAAATCAAAGAGGATAGGTGCCTTTCCCAATGTCATAAAACTGCTTGATTCAACAAACTTGCAATTTTGACAGATGGCTAGATCAATGCTTCTCTGCTCTACCATTTTCTCAGGAATGTATGGGCTTAGAGCTTTTTCAAAATTCTTGCATCTGCAAGCCTGCTGATCACTGTTTTGACCCAGGCTTTTTTTCAGATAGGAAGAGGATGATGGTGAGGAGAGAGGAAAGGAGGCATGCCTGAAGTAGCCAACATCAGAAGGTTGATCTCACCTCCTGCAAGTCATCTGATTGTGCCACCAACAGAAGTGTCAAAAAGCTTCCAGATGTTAGACACCTTGAAATTGTCATCTGTTGCTGTTGGCTTAAATAAAAAAAAACATTACTGTAACGTTGGACATACAGGGGCAATTCAAGCCTACCTGGGATAAAAACCACATAAAGAAAACAATTGAAGACTACCACGATGTGTTTGTCCAGTGGTCAACTGCAAGTAGTCCCTTAATTCTGAAGTAGTACATTTGTTTAAAATCTCTGTAAAATACTGAAAAATGGAAGCTACTTCAATGATTCAGTTATGGAATCATTGGTTGGTTTTGAATGAAAAGAGAAGAATGACCAAGTAAAAGCTATTCTATAAATGAGAAATGAATGCAGATATAATAGAAATTTGTAAACAGTTACTTCTATATATATAGTCCTGGACCTGTTTGGGTAACCAAGTAAATATATTAAATCTTTTTTAGCTTTGCAAGCTATTGCTGAGGTATTAATAATGCTCAGACCCTCCCATTCTTCCTCAGTCCTTTCCAAAAATGTGGCAAGTTGAACATAGGGTTTATTTGAACATATGTTTTATTTCCATTTATATAAAACCATCACTTACTTTATAATGAGATATATCAACATGGTTCAGTTTATGAGCCTTAATGGACCTTAAAAAGATATGTTTTCTGACTCTTTTTTGAAATCTTTGAAGTGTTTTGCTATTTTCATGGGTTACCTTAAGACTTTGATATTCTCAAATCAGCCCAATGATTTCTTACATTATCAGTTTACCACAGACCAAAAATCTTCCTTTTAGCTTTTATATAACCCACTTAGCAGAAAATCAAAAGTGGAAGAAAAAGATTTAAAAAAGGTTAAAATGGAGAAGGGTTTCAGCAAAGAGGTTCAAAGAGAAGAGAAAAAACTGCATCAGGATTGAATGTTGAACATGCCAGGTCCATCGGTCAGGGACAGTGAAAGAGAGGGACATGGATCAACAGGGATGCAGAGAATGCTGAATTGAGCACAGTCATGAAATCTGTTTGCAAACCCATCTGATACACTCAGTGCTGAAAGAAAAAGGATGTCATTTGATCATGTCCCTCTCTTTCACTGTCCCTGACTCCAGGACCTGGAATATTCGGCATCCAATCTTGATGCACTTCTTCTCTTCTCTCTGAACCTGTTTGCTGAAATCCTCCACCATCTTAATTTTTGTTTTCTTCCGATTTTGACTTCCTTCTAAGTGTGCTATATAAAAGCTGAAAAGAAGACTTTTACTCTTTGGTAAAATGATAATGTAAGAAATCACTTGCTGATACTAGATAGAGTCTATCTTTTGGTAACATCCAAATGGATGGCATTTCTCACAATTTTTTCTAAAGCAACATATCTGAATACAGGTATTTCTCAATTTATGACCACAATTGAATCCAACAGTGAGATATTTGTTAAGTGACTTTTGCCCCATTTTATGACCTTTCTTGCCACAGTTGTTAAGTGAATCTCTACAGTTCAGTTAGTAACACGGTTCTTAAGTGACTTTGACTTTGCTTATCAGAAAGTTGCAAAAGGTGATCATATGACCCCAGGACACTGCAACTGTCATAAATATGAGTCAGTTGCCAAGTGATCGAATTTTGATCATATGAACATAGGGATGCTGCAATGCTTTTAAGTGTGAAAAATGGTCATAAGTCACCTGTTTCAGTGACATAACTTTGAATGGTCACTAAACAAACTGTTGTAAATCGAGGCCTACCTTATAAACTATCTCTAAAGCCAGATAAATACCTTCACTTCCATTTCATTTATTCCAGCCAATGTTGCTTTGGTCATTTGATACCCTAAACTCTGTTAAGTTGCCTGTAACAGCCTGGAAAGACTAGCTGTGTTCAGGTAACTGACTCATATTGGCTTGATGCCTTTTTGTTCTCTGACCATTAAACTTTCAGGAGAATACATGTTCACCGTAAGCCTTGCTTTATTAAGGTCCTTTGTCACATAGGGAGCTGTATCTACATTCAGGCCAACAGAAGAGTCAGGCTATGCATGCTTCAGAAATGAATTGTAGTAAGTGTTTCAGACTTCAGGAAAGTTAAAGAATTCCTTTAAAAAGCCACAATGTTTTAAAAGCTCCTATGTAAAAAGGATCAGTTGAATTAATGAATAACATAGAGGTATTTTATGCATGTGATGTCCAAATAACTTTTTCCAAATCATTTTTGAAACTTGCTAAGCTTTATACCTTCACTATAAATCTTCATTTAAATGCACAGAAATCAGGAGAAAAGGGAACAAAAGTACATACCTCTCCTCATTTCTACCCTGTTTTTGTTGCTGAATAGCCAAAAATGGATACTGTGTAACACAGGAAGAGCATATTAGTGGTAGTATGCTCTTCCTGTGTTACCACTAATGCCATCCATTAGCGGTAGTAGTATACTAATTTTGCTTAGTGTGTGCCTGTGTATATTGAGCATATTACAGGACAGGCAAATCAACAAGACATGATACAATGTAAACGAATATAAATCATAAAACAGTTGAAACCTGAGTAGCTTCTATATGAAATTATACATAATACTAGAAGGTTAAGGCTATCACTATCTCTCTTCCTAAGGGCCTTCCTAAGGGTATACATATGTATACCTCTATGTATACATCTTAATTAACCTTAGGCTGAGCCCTGTCCTCTATTTTACAAAAAGGCTGCCTTTGAAAAAGGTGATCCCCTCTCTTTCCCCTGCAAGGAGTAAGGATTTTCTTGAAAAGTCATGGAGGCAAAAGGGATTACCTTTTCTCTTAAGAGGTGAACAGGGAAAAAAAAGGCCTATTCTTTTAAAACCAAAATCAAAACTTTTGCATATTTGCTTGCAGGGGCAGTTGCTTCTTGCAGTTTTTTTTCCCCCCAGAAAAGATCAGACAACCACACATCATAGTTGACTGATAAATCCTCTGAAGAAACTGCAAGGAAGAAGATTGCCCTGGGCTATTGGAGGAAGACCATGTATTGTAGAGCTTTTATAAAGAACAGGATAGCTCTCCCAATCAGGATCTTCAGGAAGATAAGGGGACCTCTCTCCTTTCCTCACTCCTCTCACATCTGTGGGCTGCTCTTTTAATTTGCACCATACTTTACAATTAGATGAATTAAAAGGGAGCAGACAGCTCCAGATGTAATCTTAATGCTAGTTGCTGGTGAGCACAAATGGAAACCTGCTTCAGTTCTCATATTCTGCTTGTGGACTTTCCAGAGGTACATCGTTAGCCATGCTGGAAAACAGGATGATGTTGGTTGGGCCTTGATCTAATCCAAAAGGGCTAATCAGAAGTTATTTGATTTAATCCAATAAGGCTCTTGTATTTTTATGGCTCATGGGCACTGCACTAAAATGTCCATAATAAAGAGTACATGGATCAGTTGGGCCGTGAGTTAAAATGCTCTTTCAAAATGACACAAAAGTCAGTAGAAAATGGTGTCTACAGGATGTCACAGATTCATTTCCCACCACTGGATTTCAGATCTGGAAAGACCCTTGCATTTCCTAGCCTTTTTTAAAACTGCCCCTAACCATTCTTTTTAAAAAAATATTTTTTAGAAAAGCATTTTCTTGCAGCATGTCACCTTTATTATTTTGCCTTGGCAATCACATGCCACTAAGGAAATTTCAGTCTGTGTTCTGCTGCCTTATTTTTACCCTGAGTCATCTCAAGAAAGAAAACACGCTGTAATTAAGTGATCTCTTGGAAACAATGTTTAATAACAGACAACAACAACGTAAAAGTAATTCTATGCTTCTGAACATCATTCTTGAGTTAATTTTGCTTGAAACCTTTGCATACAAGCAAGGATATCTCAGTGCATATAGGTTCCTACCAAGGGATCAACTTCTAGTCTCTTTTATTGTGACTAAAATGGGAAGTAAATTCACAGGATTTATATTGTTCCACATCAAGTAAAAACCAAGCCTTGAATGAATCAAGTATCTTTTTTCAAAATTTAAGAGAGAGAGAAAATTGATTTATTTGGCAGGGCAGTAAAAATGTGATTTGGAAAGCAAATTACAAGGGAATGTTTAGTTTATGTTTTGTGTTGTAGTAGATAATATCATTCCTGTTTAATTTACTGCATTTTGATCAAATGTTTCATCCAAGGAATATCCCATAGCATCAAACATTTAAAATGTTTGTATATTATCTCCATTTTTATCCTGACAACAGCAAACCTTTTGAACAGAAGCTGCAAAAAGCACCTGATGCGGATTAGCCAGGACACTTTAGAGCTAAGTACAGATTTGAACATGTCAGCCTATTTTACACCCAATTTTCTATTTGCTGGGCAGCTGCTTAAACCTCTTTTTTTTTTAAGGTAGATGAATAAATATATTCATGCATAATTTGCAGCCAATTTTGGTCCAGCCAATGACTGAGGGGAGGCAAGGGATGGGCACTAAATTCACCACATTGGGCAGAAACACATTGGATTGGGCAAACAGATTCCATCCCACAAACTGCTTTCATTCACAGGAATTGAAGGAGGTAAGCAAAAAGGGCTGTGTGCCATTGTGCAGGCTTGCAGCTAAAGGTTCTCTTAGAGAAAGACTAGTTCTATAGCCAGCCTTATATCCTCTAGCCTTCCTGAGCAAAAAAGCAGAATCACGACACATAGGCAACCCCTTCTTTGGGTCTCTGAACTTTGCTTTCATATTGAGAGGCTGAACTTTGGAGCTCTCCACCAAAGCAAAAGCAACAGTCACATCTATTTTTAATAGGGGAGGAGGCAACCGATACAACTTCCCAATGAATGATTTATAGCCAAAGCTGTATGTGCCATAATAACATTCAAGCAGCAGCTAAGAAATATGTAAGAAATGGGGGCAGAGGGGAAGATTGAGAGATTGGGAGAGGAAAAGTATAGAAGTCACCTCAGAACAGGAGTAGTGGAGAAAAGGAAAAGCACCTGAGTATCTGTACCAAAATTATCTGAAAGATTGGAGATGGAGGAGGGTGAGTAAATGAAATCTTGCAGGATTAACCATTCTTTTAGGGGAACATTGAGTAGAGTTTTATGCCTTACATCAAATCGGGATGTGATTTCTGTTTTATTCACACACTCATGTGTTTAAAGTTGGCAGAAAGATCAATATGTTGATTCTTCTAAAAATATTTTCCCTTCCTTCTTTTGTATAGGAAGGACTCTGCAGATTTCATTCATAACATCCATGTTAGGTCAACAGATAAACTAGGAATGTTTGTGCTTTATTAGCTACTATGCTGTCAGATATGTCTTTGATCGGGATAACTGTAAGAAAGAGTGGCTATGGGTAGGAGACTCTTCTGCATCTGAAGGTTTATCATCCTTGGTCTTGGATGCAGTTGCATTGCCCCAAACAGACCCAGTGTGTAATTCAGGCATCCTCCTGGACTCATGGTTCCTGCTTGAAGAGAAGGTGGTACCGTGTTTTTCCGACCTACCCTGAAAATAAGTCCTAGCTTGATTTTGGGGGTGGGCCTAATACAAACCCTACCTCAAAAATAAGCCCTAGTTTTGGGGTGAGCCACATACCTAAAAATAAAGCCAGAGCAGGGATGGGAGTGTGGAGCTGCCCCATGTGCCTCACAACCACTTACCAGGCCTCCCATGAATCAACACCTGCATTTCCGCATTGGCCCACTTCTGCAGTGTCCCTCAGCCTGCATTTTGCAGTCAGAGGTCTTTCCAGAAGGCCTCTGATGGTAAAATGCAGGCCGGAGCTCCATTCTGAGCTGTAGAATGAAGCTGCTCCTTCGGCTGCAGAAGATGTGGGCTGGCTAGGTGGGGCTGTTGGTGCCACTGCCGTGAGGTGAGTAGAAAAGAAACCCCCTGAAAATAAGACCCGGTGCCTCTTTTGGAGGATGAATTATTATTATTATTATTATTATTATTATTATTATTATTATTATTATTATTATTATATAATAATAATAATAATAGTACCAGTTCTTTTTTGGGGGGAAACACGGTAGTTGCAACTATCATAGCCTTTGCTCAACTTCGTGTTGTGTGCCAGTTATGCTCTTCTTGGATTGGGAGACCCCCTCTCTTGGTCATTCTTGCCTTGATCATCTCCCATATGCACTGTTCAAGAGGCTTCCCCTGGAACTGCAGATGGAGCAGAATGTGACCATGCAAGCAATTTTGGGTGCCCCAAGGATGTCATATATGACACCTTTGCTGCATTAGCTGCAGTGAGTGCTGGTTTGTTTCCAGGTCCAATTCAAGGTGTTGGTTATTACCTTTAAAGCCATGGAAGCATGGAGTTAAGTTGCCGGAAGAACCATCGTACCCCCTTTATATCAACAGACTCTGCCCAGTCAGGCAAGGAAGGTATGTTACAGACCCCATCAGTTAAGGAATTTCAACTAATGGGATCCAGGAAGAGAACCTTCTTTGTTATTGCCCCTGTCCTCTGGAATATTGTCCCTCCAGAAGTGAGGTCAGCCTGTACTCTCCTAGCCTTTGGAAGGATGTGAAGACCTGACTTTGCCAAGTTGCATGGGACTCACAGTGTTGCATTCAACCCTGGGGGTAGTAAACACTTAATTTATATTATCTGGGGCTTTACCTGGCTCCCATTTTACTGATGCATTGTATTTTTATATGGTTTTTTAAAATGCTTTTACCTGCAAACCATCCAAAGTCCTCTGAGAATGAGAAGGGCAGTATCTAAATTTGATAACTACATTTGATAAATAAATGAATAGATAAATAACATATACCTTAAATAAACAAGAGAATAAACATCCTCAACTCATTTTGGGTCAATTTTAGCAGGAACAGAATTATTCAGATTCCTATTTTAATTTTGAAACAGCCATAGTGAAGCATTAAGAAAATTCTATGTATGGTTGAATAAACAGGAGACTAATATACAATTTGATATACAGCATGAAAATTAGATTAATTGTTTGGACCAAAGGTTGTTCAAGCAAAACAATTTTGAAAAAACAAATACTTTTCACAACAAAACAAGGAATTCATTATTCAGATGGAACCATTCTCACTAGGGATTAGAGAAAAGCGGGGAAAGTTCTGGCTTCTTTCTGAGCTACTGACAGATATAGCGAGCATATCACATTGGTCGTCATAGAGAAAATCTATCTATGTGGTTGTTAAGGGTTGACCCCAACTTGATGGCACATAATTAATCAATCAACCAACCCACATCAAATTTGAAGCAATTTATCTGCTTGCCGGGGGAGATGTGAAGAGCAGCACATCTATAATAATAATAATAATAATAATAATAATAATAATAATAATAATAATAATAATAATAATAATAATAATAATAACAACAACAACAACAACAACAACAACAACAACAACAACAACACAACACCCCGGACTTAACAATTGTCGATAAGAAAGACAAAAAAGTCTGGATAGTGGACGTGGCAGTGCCTGGAGACAGCAGAATAGATGAGAAAGAACTGGAGAAGATAACAAAATACAAAGACCTACAAATAGAAATAGAAAGACTGTGGCAAAAGCAAGCAAGGGTAGTACCAATAGTAATAGGCGCCTTGGGTGCAANTAATAATAATAATAATAATAATAATAATAATAATAATAATAATAATAATAATAAAGTTGGAAGGGACCTTGGAGGTCATCGAGTCCAACCCCCTGCTCAGGCAGGAACCCTACACCATTTTGGACAAATGGCTGTCCAGTCTCTTCTTAAAAACTTCCAGTGTTGGAGCATTCACCGCTTCTGGAGGCAGGTTGTTCCATTGGTTAATTGTTCTAACTGTCAGGAAGTTTCTCCTTAGTTCTAAGTTGCTTCTCTCCTTGATCAGTTTCCATCCATTGCTCCTTGTCCTGCCTTCAGGCGCCTTGGAGAATAGCTTGACTCCCTCTTCTTTGTGGCATTAGGACAGAGTTTAAGAATCAAATACATTTGTCCCTTAGAGGCAGATTTTCAATTGCAAAATAATTTTCTGAAACAACATTTGTTAAGCAGAGGGTGTATTATAATGTCACTGGTGAATGGGAACTTGAAAAAAATCAAATAGAAGATCAGATGAAGAACTCCTTGTAAAGTGAGGTGGAAAACAGAGTGTTCACATGACATGTATAATGTCAGCCCCAAGATATAGATCAAGCGAAGAAATCATCTCCATGTTAAAACTAAAATTATTTTTACAAGTAGTACTTGACTTACAACAGTTCATTTAGTGACCATTCAAAGTTACAATAGCACTTAAAAAAATAACTGTCCATTTTTTACACTTAGTACCATTGCAGCATCCCCATGGTCACGTGATCAAAATTCAGACACTTGGCAACTGACTCATATTTATGACAGTTGCAGTGTTCCTAGGTCATGTGATCACCTTTTGCAACTTTCTGACAAACAAAATCAATGGGGAAGCCATATTCATTTAACAACATTGTTACTAACTTAACAGCTTCAGTGAATCACTTAACAACTGTGGCAAGAAAGATTGTAAAATGGGGCAAAACGCACTTAAGAAATGTCTCACTTAGCAACAGAAATTTTGGGCTCAAATGTAGTCGTAAGTCAGGGACTACCTGCATTAAGATTAACTATAGTAACTGAATCTTACATGTCTGTTTATGCTGTAGCTCCTTCTTCTCTCATACTAATGTGAATTAGGGAGGTCTGAAACTTTTGTATTCCTCCTTCATTGTTTGGGTTTAAGCTCATTGCCTTGGTAACAGATCTCCACTCTCTTTCACAAGGTCATTCTTTTCAATTTCTACATACAGTATATTTATATTTGAGCATACAATGGATGCATTATAAACCACCATAAAAATGACTGGGGACTGCTTAGAAATACACTGGGTTATAATACTATCACATTTTGCATTCAGAAAAACCAAGAATAGCAAGAGTATACTTTTTAGAAATGATTTAGATAGAAGAGGTGCAAATATTGTCTATTTGTACCTATTTGCAAGCATTTCATGTAAATCAACTTTTTTTCACTAATCCATTGGCAAGACATTATTTAACAAGGTCTTTACATATATCATTCAATGTCCATGTCCCAAAATTTATGAGGGCAAGAATATTTGGAGTCAGGATTAGGAAAGATTTTAGAGTTATTGAAGATCAGAAAATAGTTACTCCTTTAATAAAATATTTTGGAAGGAAAATATATTACATTTTCAAACAAAAGTTGTGGGCTCTAAAATAAAACTTAGGATAATAATGAAACATCTTTATTAAGAAAGCTATTGTCACTTAATGGTTTAATCTCCAAGATGTAAAATGAAGACATTCAATATTTATTACTATTTTGATTCTTAGATACTGCAATTGTTTTTCTTCCTTCCTGACCCCTTTTTCTGAACTATTGATCAGAAAATGCAATTTATTCTTTTTTCAAGCTTATTTTTCTTTCCAGACAGATACGTTAAGCTTGTTTCCTTTAAAAACACAAGTTTTCCCCCAAAAAAATCTTCCCTCATCAATGTTGGAAATTAAAACAGTTGTTCTGTCTGATTTGCTAGTGACTTCTAATTTTGATATTTTAGCTAATAAGCACAGGTAAGATAAATATATTGTTTAAAATAAACTTTGTTTTCCTCTGTCCATATTCCTAATAGTTAAAAATGACATTTTTGAATGTCCTATTAGAGAATTTGTGAATTTATTTTGTTTTATATGAGAATATAAAATGTTGAAAAATACAAAGTGATACAAGTCAAGCTGAGCATAGTTTAACAATAATATGGATATAATTATTTAAACCTTTTCTTCCCTAAGAATGGTCATTTTTCATTTCTGCAAAAGATTTGTCCTTTGTGTTTACTCCAGGTTATTTGAAGTGCTTATTTATTTCAATGTTTTAGAGATTAAATAAGAAGAGTTGTAAGGTATAAGCTTTGTTTTGTAGATATAAAGAAAATGTCCCAGATATGTTTGGCTTCTATAGAAAATTTATTTACTCCAGGCATTTGAGATATTTCCATCGCTTTTTCTTTTCTTTTTCTTTTTTGTTTAATGGAGGAAACAGCAGGTGGCATTGTAACATACAACTTCTGTTCCTCTGTTCTTTTAGGAAATAGCTTGTTATTTACCTATAAAGCAATTTAGAGTTACTATATATATATAGAAATAAAACAGAATTTTGGAGAATATCTATATATCTATATAACATGTAAATCTGTATCTTTATCATCTATATCAATATCCATCTCTCTCCCTCTCTCTCTCATCTATCTATTGCAGATATACATTCGTACACATTTATTTATATAGAAAAAGGGATTTTTTTTAAATCATTAGTTTTAATTCATATTTGTTCTCCAAGCTTTCCTACTTGGCAGTAGCAGAGATCATAGATGTAGCCATAGAGGTAGACTTTCTGACAAGTGAATGAATTTACCATGTCAGGCATCCTAGGAAAATTAGTGTTGGTCTCCAAAGTTAGTGTAACTGTCTCAGAGATTTCAGGGTGGGTAGTATTTCTTTAACTCAATGTAAACATTTAGCCTTGAATATGGAAAGCTAATTAACTCAGAAGCCTGAGTCAATTACACTGTGGGATGGATCAAAGCAATTAAAAGTTACCATGAGAAGATGTCTGGTATGGGCTAGGGATGTGAATGAATTCTGTTGCAAAATGTGGTGGAAAGAAACATAGTCAGAACTCACTAGATCTTGCTGGAGGGATGACACAGAATGAAGCAAATCTGGTTGAAGTTCATCTTTTCCATTTAAATGTCTGCAGGAGTGAGGAAAGTACTGCAGCAGATTTAAATCTCATGATCCATGTCCTGTCTTCAGCAGTTTCCAGGAATTCCCATGACCTGTAAATTATCTCTTGGAAAAGAAAATAAGGCTCCTTGGACTTTGAAAGTAAGTGAAACTGCAAACTATATTTTCTTTTTTTTTCTTAGCATTAAAAAACTTTTAAAAAAAATCACTGACACAAAAACAGTATTGCCTCACTGAAACAGATAGTAAAATGAAGTAGATGATTTGGATGAGGGGATAGATGGGGAACTCATCAAATTTGCAGATGACACCAAGCTGGCAGGAATAGCCAACACTCCAGAAGATAGGCTCAAGATATAGAAGGATCATAACAGGCCCAACCTGACAAAATGAAATTCAATATTGAAAAAAAATTAAGGTTCTACATTTAGGCCAGAAAAACCAAATGCATAGGTGTAGTATAGGTACTACTATTGCTCAATAGTAGTAACTGTGAGAGGAATCTTGGAGTCCTAGTGGACAATCACTTAAATATGAGCCAGCAGTGTGTGGCAGGTGTCAAAAAAGCCAACACAGTGCTAGGCTGCATTAATAGTAGGATAGAATCAAGGTCACGTGAAGTGTTAATACCACTCTATAATGCCTTGGTAAGGCCACACTTGGAACTGCATAACGTTTTGGTCACCACAATATAAAAAAGATGTTGAGACTCTGAAAAGAGTGCAGAAAAGAACAACAAAAATGATTGGGGAAATGGAAGCTCAAAATACAAAGAATGGTTGTAGGAATTGGATATGTGTAGTTTAATGAAAAAAAGGAGTGGGATGACATGATAGCAATGTTCCAATAACTAAGGGGCTGCCACAAATAAGTGAGGGTTAACCTATTCTCCAAAGCACCTGAAGGCAGAACAAGAAGCAATGGATGGAAACTGCTCAAGGAAAGAACCAACCTAGAATTAAGGAGCAATTTTCTGACAATTAGAACAATTAATCAATGGAATGACTTGCCCCCAGAAGTTGTTGGTACTCTAACACTGGACATTTTACAGAAGAGATTGGACAATCATTTGTCTGAAATAGTATAAATTTTCCTGCCTCAGCAGGAAGATGGACTAGAACAGAGCCCCCCCCCCCAGCCTTTTGGGCACCAGGGACTAGTTCCATGGAGAGAGGTTTTTCCATGGACCAGAGGAGGCATGGTTTCTTGTGCTGCCTGCATCCCATGGATGGGGCTTCGCTTGTTTGTGCAGACTGGTTTCTGGCATGCCCTGGACCGGTGCCAGTCCACAGACTGGGGGTGGGGACCCCTGGACTAGAAGACCTCCAAGGTTCCTTACAGTTCTGTTATTCTATTGTTCTGTTATAGATTTCTACAGATGTTCACTTTCTGAATGTCCGAGGACAGAGAAAATTGCACTGAGAACAAACATAGCAAATGTATGCTAAGAAATAGAGAACATTCAAGTATATAGTCCTGAATTCTCAGATTGACATTATAACCTTCTTAGTCTTTCCACATGGAATATCCAAATATCTAGGCTACTTGAGGAACCATTACACCCCAATGAGACTTTCCCTCACCTCCTACACCAGTAGAGGGGACATTCTGCAGATCCTGTCAGCCAAGGAATTCTCTGCCATGGGTCCTGTCCCCTGAAGTGAGATTGGCTCTCAATTTCCTGTCACTTTGAAAGAGCCCCAAGACTTGGCTCTGCCAGATGGCATGAGGAACCAACATGGGAGCTTCATATTGGATGTGGTAGATTAATTAAAACCTAATCCCACTTCCTCACCCCTTGTGTGTCCAGATCCCACCTTTCCCATCTGGTTTTGATGGTTTCTAATTGTGAGTGATTTTATCTGCTGTGTGACATGACTGGCAATTTTAATGTCTTTTTTTTAAATGTTATATGCTGAGCTGCCCAGAGACCTTGGATACAAGATTGGTGGCAAATAAATTTTCTAAATAAATTAAATAAATAAATAAATGTGAATCGTCTTAATGATTGAAGAAAAAGACTTCAATCATAACTTAACTTGACAATTTTAACTTCTACTTAACAGGTGCAGGACCTAATCTTAAAAAAACCATATCTGAAATATATCTTACTGTCTCACGGCACAACAGGAGGATTGGAAACAGTTGCTCTTAATATCTTCCCTGTCATCCCCTTTTCCATTTCACTGTTGCTGTCACTGGATAAAACAAGTTCTGTATTTCAGAGTGAAAGAATAAGATATGATTTTATTTTATGTGGCTACCAATCTCATATTCATGACTTTTGGCAGTTAACAACAATATACAATATCATAAAACACATAATTATAAAAATAACACACAAATATAATAAGTAGCCAAGGTAAAGAAAACAGAATCATCATCAGTAAATCAACATCACTACTGAATGGGCACTGCCACACATCTGGATCCCCAAGCCCAGTGAACCAGGTCTTTAAGGCCTTGTGAAAGGCCAGAAAGGGTGAGGCCAATCTAATCTCTTTTCCTGGATTCTGCAAAACCACCTCCTCCTCCTCCTCCTCCTCCTCCTCCTCCTCGGAACACATCAGTACTTCTCTGTATTTATTATGTCTGCAGAATGCTGTCTGCTTGCCTTATCTAAAGTTATTATTCCCCTTTGCCTGGGAGGGGAGGTATGTTCAGAAGATCTGCCAGCAGTCTGCTGTGACCTTTTCACTAGATATTTTATAGTCTAAATCATTCACATATGATTGGAGTTGGATGCCAGATGGGCAACATTTAATGAGATGACAGGATAAGTTCTGTGTATTTCAGAAGTTCTCTGGACTCACAGTTTTCACTACTGGCCAGCTCAGACATCTCCACCAATTGCAACTATCCTAGACCAAAGGCACTGACTATAAACCCCTGTGCTCTTCTAATCTTCCAATCATACTACTGCAATTTGTTCTATTTAAAGCTGCCCTCAAAGGTAACAAAGTGGGAACACCTACTGATCAGCAGAAGCTAGCTTAGCACAATGATACCTATGCTATGGTAACTGCATTAATTGCCAGTTGGCATATTATCTATAATGTTCATTGTGGCTTAGGCACTCACTCTTAAAGGTCAGCTACCCCAGATAAAAATTGCCCACCCAATTTCTGCACACTGAAAGGGATTCTATGAGTCTCCCATGGAAAATTAAATGACAAGTATCTGAAAATGTCTTCTCATTTTGGTACAGCTTGCCCCTCCATGATCAGTTTCCCCCTTCCAAAACATTTAGGAGAACAATAAAAAAATGTAATCTTCTATGAGATCTTCAGATAAACAGCAGTTTGAAGGATTTTGATTAGGTGTCAGAATTGCTGACTGTGTTTTTATGTTTAGGTATTAATTGATTATAATGGTAAGCCACTTAAAATAGATTGAGTAGGTAGGAAACAAATAATTCTATAAATAAATAAAATATTCAAACTCTCAATCTAATTATTTTCCTTTGTATATTGGGAGGTTCAGCAGCCTATGAAATAACAGAAGGTTGTTGTAACAAAAAGCTACATATTCAATATGGAGCATAAGGTAATTCTCAACTAAATTTCATTTTTGATGTGTGCCGTTGTGCCCACAGTAAAAAAAATGACAATAAAGATTATCTATCTATCTATCTATCTATCTATCTATCTATCTATCTATCTATCTATCTATCTATCTATCTATCTATCTATCTATCTATCTATCTATCTATCTATCTATCTATCTATCTATCTATCTAACTTATGACCACAGTTGGGGCCAGAATTTCAGTCTGTAAGTGGTCTGGTCATTAAACGAGTCATCACATAACTAAACCCTATTTTACCTGGTTCTTAAGCAAATCACTATTGTTAAGTGAATCACATGTTATGTGAATCTGGCTTCCCAATAGACTTTGCTTGTCAGAAACAGCTGGGAAGCTCACAGTGATTACATGATCCCAGGATGCTGCAACTGTCATAAATACGAGCCTCTTGCCAAACAGCTGAATTGTGATCACATGGCTGCAGGGGTGATGTGACAATTATAAGTTTGAGAAGGGGTAGTAAGTCACTTTTTTTGAGACTATCGCAACTATGAACCATTGTTAAACAGTTGTAAATTGAGGACTACCTATACATGTGGCACTGAGTAGACTCTAGTTAGGAATCAGAAGTCTGTATTGGGAATACATCATTTATTTACCCAAATTCTAATTCCTACTTGCTTTGGCCCAAGTCAAATTGTTTTCATTATGTTTATACCCGTTGCTAAAAGTTGCTAAGCTAAAAATTACTATGTATTTTAGAGGGTGTATTTATTTATTTATTAAAACCCTAATGTCCATTTATTAACCAATGTGACATGAAAACTCAATAAATGTAAAACATTGTGTGTGTGCGTGCATGGGTGTTTGAAAGCCACTGCAGTGAAATGGCAAGCACAATGAAAGAGCAGGTTTAAATAAATGAAAGCTTTGGCAGCAATTCATCTTTTCATTCACAATTAAAAACTAATTATTTGCTTTAATAGCCATTATAATGGCATGTATTTTTTTAAGTAAATCATTCCAACCAAGAAATTGGTTAGAAAGCTCATATTAAGAAGACTATCTTCCCCTTTCTTCTAATGGAGATTAACATGATAATTTTAGCCAAAGTGGCTTTTTATGCTGCAGCGTTTGCACATAGATGAAAATAAGTAGCTGCAGAGAAGAAATTGAAACAATGACATTAATGAAGCCATAGGAGCCAGCCATCTTGCACACTGCAGGATAAATCAGTTTCGCACAGTTGGTACTTTGAGGCACACATGTGACACAATTAGTGGAACAAAATAAGTTTTTTGTAGCTGAGGCATTTACTGCAAATTAAATCATTAATCTCATTTCTAAAATGGCCATGTAAAACAGAACATTGTGATTGGTTGACAAGCCTCCTACCCACCTGTGCAATGAAGCCCAGGGTGGGTTTATTCTCTCTGGAGGAGAAAGTGGTTGCATCCAGGGTGGGCTTCTCAACTAAATCTTAATTGTATGTACAGCACATGGACTCATTGATACAAACATATATTCATATATAAATGCACATCATACATTTTTTCTGGATAAACAACATTATGCAATGTAGAGAAAGGAGTAAGGAATAGCAAGCCAAAGAAAGTCAAGGTATTTCTATAAGAAAAGATAAAATATAGCTGAATCTAATTTTGATCAACACCA
This sequence comes from Protobothrops mucrosquamatus, assembly GCF_001527695.2. Lineage (NCBI taxonomy): Eukaryota > Metazoa > Chordata > Lepidosauria > Squamata > Viperidae > Protobothrops > Protobothrops mucrosquamatus. The sequence continues at coordinate 473,327 of NW_015386540.1, forward strand.
TCCATTACAACTTTCTTTGTTTTATATTTTTGCTTCCACCAGTTTTTTTATAATGCTGCATACATTATCTTTTGTTCTTCGTTCTCTATCTCTCTCTCCCTCCGAGTATATAATAATAATAATAATAATAATAATAATAATAATAATAATAATAATAATAATAATAATAATAATAATAATAATAATAATAATAATAATAATAATAATAATAATAATAAAAGTAAAGTTGGAAGGGACCTTGGAGGTCATCTAGTCCAATCCCCTGCTCAGGCAGGAAACCCTATACTATTTTGGACAAATGGCTGTCCAGTCTCTTCTTTAAAACCTCCAGTGTTGGAGCATTCACAACTTCTGGAGGCAGGTTGTTCCACTGGTTAATTGTTTTAACTGTCAGGAGGTTCTTCCTTAGTTCTAGGTTGCTTCTCTCCTTGCTTAGTTTCCACCCGTTGCTTCTTGTCCTGCCTTCAGGCGCTTTGGAAAATAGCTTGACACCCTCTTCTTTGTGGCAGCCCCTGAGATATTGGAACACTGCTATCATGTCCCCTCTCGTCCTTCTCTTCATTAAACTAGACATACCCAATTCCAGCAACCATTCCTTATATGCTTTAGCCTCCAGTCCCCTAATCAACTTTGTTGCTCTTCTCTGTACTCTTTCTAGAGTCTCAACATCTTTTTTACATCGCGGTGACCAAAACGGGATGCAGTATTCCAAGGGTGGCCTTACCAAGGCATTGTAAAGTGGTATTAACACTTCACGTGATCTTGATTCTATCCCTCTGTTAATGCAGCCTAGCACTGTGTTGGCCTTTTTGGCAGCTGCAGCACGCTGCTGGCTCATATTTAGGTGATTGTCCACTAGGACTCTGAGGTCCCTCTCACAGTTATACTATTGAGCAAGGTACCCCCTATACTATATCTGTGCATTTGTTTTTTCTTGCCTAAATGTAGAACCTTGCTTTTTTCACCATTGAATTAAGATACAGATCCTCCTGTATCCTAAGCCTGTCTTCTGGAGTGTTGGCTATTCCTGCCAGCTTGGTGTCGTCTGCAAATTTAATGAGTTCCCCATCTATCCCCTCATCCAAATTGTTGATGAAGATGTTGAAGAGCACTGGGCTCAGAACAGAGCCCTGGGGCACCCCACTACACACTTCCCTCCATGTAGATGCAGTTCCATTGAGGACCACACGCTGAGTACAGCCGGTCAGCCAGCTATGGATCCATCTGGTGATGGTGCTTTCTACCCCACATTTTTCTATCTTGTCAAGTAGTAGGTTGTGATCGACTCCATTCAACCCCAACTTCCTTAGTCTTTCCTTTCTCGTCACCCTTTTACTCTTTTTTCATTTTGTTTTGCAATTTGATCCTTGTTCATTCTCTTTCTAACAGTACATCAAAGTACTAGTTTTCTACTGGCTTTTATTTCCTCTAGTTTGCTCTACTTGCCTGTGTATTCAATCCACATTCATTCAAGATCCATTCATTGCTCTAGTTTTTCACCACTGATGTGTAACTTGCAATTAAAATCAAATCAGTGAAAACCCTCATTGTATCATGCATTGATTAATTTACTGCATGAACTTGGTGAGCACTGTGCAAAACAGGCAACTAAGCAGGAGAACTTAATGCTAAGAAATACACAATCGATAACCATTTATACATTGCAGTTGTTTACTTCATTTTCCCTGTCAATGCAACTTCCTTTGTCTTTGCTGTATTAATATGCAAACCTTCATATCTTGTTGCATGAGAATATCTTACACTGAGGTCCTCAGCCAACAATAAGGCACCATTTGCATCTGTATCTTTTTATTTGCATCTGTATCAATCAACACCAGGAACATTTCAAGTGCATCTGGGTAAATACATAAAAAACTTTGCACATCCTTGTCTTTTTCTCTGTTGAATATTGAACCATTTACTAAATGCTCCATTTTATTCTCATGCATTCTTTAACTAATCTCCCTGTAGCTTTTATACATTCTTTGCATAGAGAAATAATTTTGCAATCATCAGGCATAGATGCAGACTTTACACATACTTGCACACACTTCTTATGATGTTGTTATTAAACCCAGTATAAAGCAGCACTGCAAGTCAAATGTAGGCAGTGCCCCTCTACCTTCTTCTCTTCTCTGAAGGAGAAAATCATCTGGAATTTTCCTGAGGAACTGTTTGGCTGAAGTGGATTCCCAGCAGAGATCTCCACATGGAAGGGAAAAACTTCTGCCTGAAACCCTGGAGAGCCACCCCTGGTCAGAGTTAACACTTGTGAACTAACTTTGTGTAAAGCACCCTTTTAAGCTTCCAATGAGAAGCTGGCAATTTAAATGGAGCAAGTAGATGTTTAACCAGCCTTTTCTCTCTCGAGCCAAGTAAAAATTAACCTAGAATTGCAGTTTGTCATGTGTGAGAGGCATATTGTATGTTTCCATACTGGGAGGATTGAGTGGTACAATTTTCATTGTGAAAATAGCATGAGGTGAAGGGTTCAGTGCTCTATTCCTTGGACATTTCAGCTAGTAAACTTTCTGTAGCTGCTATTTATTTGTACATTTTGGGAGAGTAAGATTAGATGGGAGAGGCACTTAACAGTTATGCCCAAGCCACCATTCAAATTAGCATTGTTTCAAATTAGCCCTTGTATTCCTTCAGAGAGGCTTATTTCATTGTAACAACAGGAAATTTGCAGGTACAGCTTTGGTTCTATATCCCTTAGATTACACTGTCCTTCTCACTTAAGTAATGAATTGCAACCATTGGCCACTGGGGATTTATACATCCCCGATTACCGCCGCATGTGTAATTCAACACATTGAATTAATATTCTTTTCCTTGACTTTGAATGCACCCAGGAAGTCTAAGCTATTAATGTGTAAAGAGCTCTTGCTGGAGTTTATGAAATATTATATGACCTGCTTGATCACTAGTTTAATTAGATGCAGATTCCCAGCTGTTCAGGCACTCTGGGAATGCTAAAACTGAGATAAGGTGATCCACATGAAGGGATGCCCTTTCAAGAACACAACTTTTCTGAAGTCTGTGGGAAGCACTTTGATTGACTTTTTATCCAACTTGTACTTCTCTTGTTATAGTTCATAATCCGTTGTACATTTTTATATCTATTTGGTACTGAAATCCCATGATAGAGTTCACAGGTTGCACAGAATCAGGATTAGGCAACAAATAATCCTGCAGTTATATTGTGGCTGAATACATGGTCCAGTGGCTCTAATATAGTATGCCCAATGATGAAGAATGCTGAAAGCTATTTCTCAGCATCCTCAAAGGACCTGTCACTAGAGTGAGCCATCACCTGTTTATTTGGTTTTGGCTAAATTTGTACTGAATTCAGCTTTCTAGTTTGTAAGCCATTATTTATGGCTTAATAAGATATATGTATCTAGCCAACTGTGATTAAACCCAACCTCAGTATAGTATACAGTAGTGACAGATGAAATGTCCAGTAGACGTACCTCAACTATCAACTATCCTAGCTCAGGTAAAACTAAGCTGGACTTCTTTTAGAGCATCTTCCTTCATTTTACTCTTCTCATTCTCCAAATTGGTTGGCTGCTGTTGGTGCTCCAGCAATGTAAGGAAGTGAGCTTTCACCACCATTCCTCACTCCTTAAGGAAATATTAGAGTATGAGAAAGCAACACATTGCTGGAAGAATCATTGAGAAATGCCACTTTTCTGAAGGTGACTATAATATCAAAGGATGGGGAAAATTTTGGGCAGAGCAGATGTATGAGAAGTACTAGACTTGGAGACAGAGAAAGATTGTCTTTTCAGGAAAAGAATATAAGGAACAAATGCTTCAAAATCTAAGAAGCATTATTAGTGTCCAAGATTCATCATTCTGAATTTGGAAAATAAATCTCAATGCCCATCCATTTTTAGACTGTAATAATCAGAATTGTATCCTGTTTAACTCTAGGAATTTAAAGCATCATATGTAGTATTCTCCTCTACAATATTTTCCTCAACAATTGGATGAGTTGTCCCAAAGGTGCTTTTTCATGGGGCAATTGGATTTCTTTTTTCTCTTAAAAGGTGTTTTGCTTCTCATCCAAGAAGCTTCTTCAGCTCCGACTGGTGGGGAATGGAAGGATCATCTGACCATCCAGTCAGAGCTGAAGAAGCTTCTTGGATGAGAAGCAAAACACCTTTTAAGAGAAAAAGAAGTCCAGTTGCCTCGTGAAAAAGTACCTTTGGGACAGTCATGAGCTAGATGACTGGGAATCTCCATAGACAACGGGATAAGTTGGGAATGAGGGATTACAACTGGCACAAAATCACTCCGTACCTTTCCCTAGCTGAGGACTGATTTGTACCTAGGTCTCTCTGAACCTAGTCCAATGAACTAACTATTCCATTATAGTGGCTTCTATCTAACTCCAGCTAACAATTTTCTGGATCAAAATCTACTGACCTTAGCAGAATATATTGGCTTAGCACTGGACCTAACTTTATACTTTATTGTAGCCATAGAGATGCTATTTCCAAGATGAGATCCCAGAGATTTAGAATCTTGCCTAGAAAGGGAGATTTGTTTACCTAGACTCTAGAGAATTTAAAAGAGAGATAATGTGTATTGAAAAAGAAAAAGAGCACAGTAATTCAAATGAACTAGATCTTTGTTCAAAATTAGAAGATGGTTCCAGACAATTAACACTGCACAATGATTAATTACTATCATATAATACAGTAGGTTCACCTAGATGAAAGCCATCTGTAGAAACATCCATCAGGAGAAAGCATCCATGGTACAGCTCAGGAATATAGAGTAAAAAAGGTAGTATAACAATAGCTTGCCATGTTGAGCAGATTTATCCCCCCCCCCACTTTTTTTGTTCTGGTTCAGTGTAATATTCAAATTCAGAAAATAGGTTAATGGTGTAACTAAGGTAAGCATGCCTTGGTTTTTATGAATACAGCTAGAGTTGAAAGATAGTTCTTTATTAACCATCACCTATCAACATAAAACTGAAACTATTGAAGAAGAGAATCAGACCTTTTAAAACACAATCCTTAGAATTAAAAGTATAATCTAGAACTGTGTTTCTCAACCTCTGCAACTTTATGATGGGTCAACTTAAACTCCTAGCTCTTCATGCTGGCTGGAAAATTCTGAGAGTTGACCCATTTTAAAGTTTCTGATGCTGAGAATCACTAATCTAGAAGAAGCCTTTCTTCCTACCATACTTTGTGCACATCACTGCAGAACTGATACAGATTCTGAGAAAATCAGAAATGAACAATTGTGCATTAATCTTTTTTTCTTCCTAGTGTTTTTCTATAAGTGCAGAGTCTGCTTTTTTCATATGAACTGAATGTTGATCCATTGGTTGCAAGAGGAATTAACTGGCCAGCTTGTCATCCAGGCTTGCTGTTGATGCATCACATAGTCACCCTACTATAACCCTTCTCCAAAATATTAGAGTCTCTTTTGTATTTAGAATTCAAAAGATTTAAGATGTTTTATTAGGATAAATTACTTCTGCAGAATCCAATCTGGGCCATTCACCAGGGCCACAGGTTTAGTCTTCCAAGCTTTTGGAGTAGTGCTGGGAAGGGAACTTCTTTCTATTAGAATGCACATCTTTGTGTACATATACTTGGAAATATACAACATATATTTGCCTTCATTTATAAATGACTTCTGACTATGTGTGGCTATTCAGACTATCATGAATGATGGGACTTTAGGGCACTACCAGTGCAACAACCACCACTCTGCAAACATCTTAAACCTTCAGAGCCATGTTATTATGGGAGGAGCACCTAAAACTGATCTGGGTGCCCTCCAGCTGACTAATAAGAAGATGCAATAATTGGCTCTGGCAGCACCCACTCCCACCTGCATCAGACTGCATGGTGATACATGGGGAGGGTGTCAGATCTCCCTATCAGCATTCAGCATAGGAAAAGAATTTTGAGGGAATAACTCTCTCTGAACTTGATTTGATAGAATTTATTAGAAAAAGAATGAGTGAGAATATAAGAAATCCAAAAAGTATCTTTACTTTTTAATTGTGGAATATATTTTTGGCAATTCAGAACTATTAGATTCTGAATTTCTTTCTTGCTTTCAGTACATTAGAAAGGACATCAAGTGTAGCTATATTAAGAGTCACACTATGAGTAAATTCATTAAAGCAATGGCAAGTTTTTTAGGGTCATACAGAAACCTTTAAAATATGTCTTGCTTTAATCAATAAAGATGCTGTCTCATGCAAAGTCCAAGACACTTCTTTCAAATCCAGTTTGAAGCATGTACAACCCTAATATTGACATTTTTGCCCTTTAACACTCAGGAAATGGACCCTGGTAGAAAAGGAAAGCCTGTGCTATAAGTACAACAATTCAGACTAGCACTGCCTTGCTATTGTATCTGTGGGAATCAGTCATCCATTTTTGTATAATTCAGACTCCTGGAGAATATTTTAGCAGACAGACATTCAGGATTAAAAAAAATGTGTACCTAACTAGTACTGTTAGGGCAGCCTCCTATTACACACTATACTTAGAGGCATTGTTGCCTCAAGTCTGTCACAAGGAAAAAGCAAAAGGAGTTTCCATCTCAGATAAATTTAGGTGAACCCCAAGTTTCTGGTGGTCTTATTCTGGGTAACAGGAAATCACCCAACCACACAGAGCTCTGGCCTGACAGATAACCCATGACTATCCTTTTCTGCTGAAAAGAGAAACACAGTGCAGTCTTACTCAATTTGGTTTGTCACTTTATCTCCCAAATGAGTAAGGGAAATTATTATTTTGTATTCTTTTGCAGCTGAAAAGCTCATCCCTCCCTTCATTCCCAGACAGTAGCACAAGTCCAAAAATAATAGAGTAGAATAGAATAGAATAGAATAGAATAGAATAGAATAGAATAGAATAGAATAGAATAGAATAGAATAGAATAGAGCTGGAAGGGACCTTGGAGGTTTTCTAGCCCAGCCCCCTGCTCAAGGAGGAGAACCTATACCATTTCAGACAGGTGAATATCTAGTCTCTTCTTGAAAATCTCCAGTGATAGAGTGCCCACGATTTCTGGGGGTAAGCTGTTCCACTGATTGATTGTCATCATGGGCAGGAAGTTTCTTTAATTCCAGGTTGCTTCTCTCTTTGATCATTGTTTCTCATCCTTCCCTCTGGTGCTTTGGTAAACAACTTGTCCCCCTCTGCCGTGTCCCCCTCTGCCGTGCGGCAGCCCCACAGTATTCCAGGTGTGGTTTTACTAGAGTTTTATAAAGCGGTACTAATACCTCATGGGATCTTGATTTTATGCCTCTGTTTATACAACCCAGGATTGTATTAGCTTTTTTGGCTGCTGCTGCACATTGCTGGCTCATAGTCAAGTGATCGTCCACTAGGACTCCAAGGTCCCTCTCACAGTTACTGTTTTTAAGCCAGGTCTCGCCCAATCTGTATTTGTGCCTTTGGTTTTTCCTGCCTAAATGTAAGGCTGCTTTTCTCCACATTGAAACTCATTTTGTTGGATAGGGCCCATTGCTTAAGTTTGTCAAGATCTTTTTGGATCCTGATTTTGTCTTTGGTGTCATCTGCAAATTTGATGAGTTCCCCTTCAATTCCCTCATCTAAGTCATTTATGAAGATATTGAAGAATACTGGGCCTAAGACGGAGACTTGTGGTACCCCACTGCTTACTTCTCTCCATGTGGATCACCTCTCTCAACTTGTATTGCTTCTCCTGAAACCACTGTAGGTATGCCCTATCTTTTTCTCCATATCCTAGGAGCAATTTACTAGGCTAGCATTTTTCTGATGGAATAATCTTCCTCAAAAGCTTTCCTAGAACTGCTTTCATGTTTGCTTCTGACTCCTTGTGACCACCAGGAGCTCCAGACTTGTTGAGCACTCCCAGATCTCTCTCTTTACATTTGCCAATCAGATAGTAGTAAGGGTGAGGCAACTTTCCTAACCTCTACAGGGAGACATGCCATTTCCAGTAACTATTTGAGAAGTCATCACTATCTGCTTTTGGAAAGTGGTATTATCATCCCTTCTGCCTACCATGATGGTATTGCAGATGTAATGATGACCCAAATATTCTCTTCAGCAAGTTCTCAGCAGTTTCTGAAGTTAAAAATGTTTCCTCTTTTTATTAGACAGACATGGGCTAATTGGAAGACATATGCAAGGAAATATAAATAAATTGTAATTCTAGTGAAGTCCACAGTCCATTGTTTTTTCCAGCAAATAATATTAGCATCTCCTTAGCTCTTATTCTAGGGAAAGCATATAGCCCTTTTGACTATCGGTAATAACCATTGATAGTAACCAACTTCTTCATGAGAAAGTCCTAAGATTTCAGGGAAGGCCTACAATATGTTTAATTCAACAAATCAAGCAATGTAGGCATTTGATTTTTACTACAAAGAAGGAAGTGAGGATGGGGATCATAGAATTTCAGTAGTGACCATTATCCATTTTGGAGCCAAATTACACATAGCAATGGAAATGTTCTGTGCTTAAAAATGGATGAGCATTGGACAGAATGCATGTGAGTTGGAATTTAACAACTCAGAGTTGCATAGGGAACACAGAATACTACCCTTAATGATCCCTTAGATCTCCAAAGTTGCTCATGAGGAATGCTTCTCTCCTTAGTTTAAGCAGTGTTATGAAAACTATGCTTGGGTGGATGCAAAATGGGGATTTGTATTCCAGGCAGGTAGGTACTAAATGTGAGACAGGTTTGAATTAAAACCATGCCCTTTTCTTGCTGTGACACTGGAATAATTCAGTGTTTACACAAGAGAAGTCAGTATTGTGTCTAGTTTGGTCTTTGCTCCTTTGGGTTCTCTTGACTTTCTCTTCTATAGGGCAGAAGATGAACAGTGTTCCTTCATTTGGTCTTCTTTATCATCCACCATTGTACTTTTATTGTTATTATTCTCATCACTATTCTTCGAAAAAGACAGTCTTACCTTTTCAGGGTTTTTTTTCTTCCTCATGTGGGGCCTATTCTGTGCCTTTTATCATTGTTATTGTCCTGCATTGAACTCTGCCCAATTCTGTGATCTCTCTCTTTTTGAAACACCATCCATAATCGTTCCATTAGAAGTGCAGATTTACACGATGGCATTACAATTCCCCTTTTAGACTCCATTTTCATGCAACTTAACATTCCTTTTAGCTACTACTGAAATTATATTTATGTTATATCTTTTGAGCAATGAAGAAAAGAAAAACCTCAAAGTGTTTGCTATTTATCTTAGCTGTGAGCATAATAGCAGCTGAATTCTTCAGCATTTTCTCCCCAGTGTAATTCAGTTATATACTGCTAGACACAAACTCATAACCCCAGATGTTTTTTGAAATATGGATTTGCTCTCCTTCTTCGTCCAATCTTGTCTTTCAGCAAGATGCATAACAAATACATACAAATCTCTGGACTCTGCTTCTGGAAAAAAAGACCTTACATAGAAAGCATGAATATAATTCTTCAATACAATAAAACAAGAGACATTTATACATATGTTATAGCATTTTTCAAATGCTGTTGAGACTAGAACAAAACTCTTGTGGACCCACAACAATCTAGCAGAGTTTCTCTCCTTGTTGTTTTATAGCTGAATGGGCCTCAGGAAAAAAATAAATTGGAGGAATAAACTCATCACAAGAACCTTGCTCAGCTAAAGGTTTACAAATGACCCGAACGTTTCTTGAAAATGTCTGAAGTAGGTTCATCAGAAAACTATTTCATGGGAGAGCCGACTTAGTAAAGTCTATAACTAAAGACATTTAATCCTTTAAAAATCCAGTTAAAAGGTCAGATTAAAGTGATGAAAACAATCTTCTCTATTTGTGGTTCTAGAAGTTTTCAGATAGTCTAGAGTGGACTCATTAAACAGATCTGATAGAATATTATAATTGATATTCCAGCTTTCTTTCTTTGTTTGTTTGTTTATTAAATTTATTTGCCGACCATCTCATATCCAATGTTTCTGGGTGGTTTACAACATAAAACATTGAAAAACATTAAAACCATCCATTATAAAAACACAGCAGATAAAAACATTAACAGATTAATCCATTATTTGGCTTCTATTCCAATATATTAACAACAACAAAAAGTCAGAAAAAGAACTTGTTCCAGTAATATTGCCAGAAATATAGCAATATGGTTGCCAAAAAAAGCTATGAGCTATAGGGCTTTTCTGAATTGCATGGTTAACCGAACACCAGAACAAGTCAGCAACTAATCTTGGTAGGCAGGGATGGATAACATCGCACTGTATTTATCCCGCCCACCTCTGCAGAATAACAGAATAACAGAGTTAGAAAGGACCTTGAAGGTCTTTTAGTCTAACTCTCTGCTCAAGCAGGAGATTATATAGCACTCCAGACAAATTGCTGTCCAATCTCTTCTTAAAACCCTCCAGTGACAGAGTACCCACAATGTCTGAAGGCAAGCCATTCCACTGATTAATTGTTTTTACTGTCAGGAAATTTAGAAGCATGGTGTCTTAGATAGTTAGGACACTGTGTTGACAAGAAGCAAGCCCCAGTTTGAGACCTGTGTGCTGCTGTGGGACAGGTAAGGCCACACTTGGAATACTGCATCCAGTTTTGGTCACCACGAATGTAAAAAAGATGTTGAGACTCTAGAAAGAGTACAGAGAAGAGCAACAAAGTTGATTAGGGGACTGGAGGCTAAAGCATATAAGGAATGGTTGCTGGAATTGGGTATGTCTAGTTTAACAAAGAGAAGGACGAGGGGGAACATGATAGCAGTGTTCCAATATCTCAGGGGGTGCCACAAAGAAGAGGGTGTCAAGCTATTCTCCAAAGCACCTGAAGGCAGGACAAGAAGCAACGGGTGAAAACTAACCAAAGAGAGAAGCAACCTAGAACTAAGGAGAAACTTTCTGACAGTTAGAACAATTAACCAGTGGAACAACCTGCCTCCAGAAGCGGTGAATGCTCCAACACTGGAAGTTTTTAAGAAGAAACTGGACAGCCATTTGTCCAAAATGGTATAGGGTTTCTTGCCTGAGCCAGGGGTTGGACTAGATGACCTCCAAGGTCCCTTCCAACTTTATCATTATTATTATTATTATTACAATCACATTTTCATTCTTTCCATTGTTAAACATTATATTGATTTTTAGAAGAGCAAGTAAGATTAATGGTGACTACTGGAACTGTGGTGTGATAATGTCCATAGACTTTTTATAATATTTATTTCTTCCCATGCAGATCATATCTCATTTCCATGGACAACATACTTAGTGCTCTCTTCCTTGATTACTCCGCAACATTCCTATGAGGAAGATTATATTGAGGAAAAGGAAGAAGAAAATATGTTGCTCTTGTAGAAGATTTGAACCATATTCCCCATGTTCTAGCCAGTTTATCTACTATTTTTTTTTGTGTGCATTTATTAATCTTCAGAAAAGAAATGTAAGAGGAAGGAACAAAGGAGACAACCTGCAGAAGTCTATGCCTCTCTTGTGACTTTATTCTGAAAACACCCAAACAGACACGGTCCTTGTAAGCTAGTTAATGAAAACTGAAAGTAGAAGTCAGGAGTGAATGAGCCAGTTTAGTGTAGTGGTTAAATCATCAGGCTAGAAACCAGGAAACTGTAAGTTCTACTCCCATTTGGATGAGTCATTGTCAGCCCGAATTATCCCAGGTTAATTTCAGCTGAAATCACCTCATAGGGTCATTGTTGTGGGGGAAAATAGGAGGAAGTAGGAGTACTGTGTGTGTTTGTTGCCCTGAGTTATTGATAAAAATAATAATACAGGAATATAAATAAAATAAATAAATAGGAAAAAATAACCTTCTCGTAGGTAATGTTTTGCCCTAGGACAGTGGTTCTCAACCTTTTTAATGCCGCGACCCCCAACCAGTCGTAAGTCAAGGACTAAACCGGTCGTAAGTCGAGGACTAAACTGGTCGTAAGTTGAGGACTACCCAACCGGTCATAAGTCGAGGACTTTCCCTGCCCAGGAGCACCACGCATGCATGGTTCCGCCCCCTGCACTGGCCAAGGCGTAGCTGGCAAGCGGCAGAGATGGAGCAGGCTGACCACCAGCTGGACCAGCTCAAGGGAGGTAAGGCACCCGCCGGAAAAGGGGAAAAAATGGCGGACAGCCTTGCTTGGCGACCCCCGTGAAATGGTCGATCGACCCCAAATGGGGTCGCAACCCATAGGTTGAGAACCGCTGCCCTAGGAGAAGGAAGCTGCTGCTGAGCTGGCAAAGAGGTGGAGTCTTAAAAAGGACTTATATAAATAACTACTGTACTCCTTTCTTATTTTAAAGTAAGAAGGTAAAAGTGAAAACATTTGCATTTAGTGACATGCTAGCCTATACACATAACAAAGCACACACTGGTAGAAGCAGAAAGCTTTATGTGTCTGGCAAAAAATGCTTTATTTTAGAATACTTTTCCAGCTGAAAATAACTCAACCCTCTGATTTATTACTACCCTATCATTTTCCATGCTGTGTATCAGGCAGGCAGGTGGAGAGACTGGATAATGGAATGTGACTATCTAGCTGCAAATAATTCTTGCAAAGGAGTGCAGCTTACAATTGAAAGGAAAGGCTTCTCTTGCTTGGCTGCTAATAATACAAGAAAAAAAAATCATAAGAAGTGTTTTGAGTTCTGTGCTAGGATTAGGATTTTGTGAACCCCCCAAAAGCCCATGAAAAAAAAGAAAGGAAGGAGGGACATAGGCACTTAAATGCATCAGTAACAATCTAAAATTGTTAAATGTATTGTGGTTCTTCCCTAACTGTCATGTGAATTATGAGTCTCTCCCCATATCCATTTCCCCTACCCTGAAGCAAACAAAACCTGAAGGTGTCATAAAAAAATGCACAAGGGAAAGTATTATGCCAAGAAAAGTTCTAGATTTTTTTCCATTTAGGAAACACCAAGCACACTTTCTGAGCAATGAGGCAGCAAATATTTTAATAAAGCAAATTATGGCCAGGAATGGCTGACTTCAGCCCTTATTTTATATAATTAAGGGCAATCCAATTAAAATATTTTATTGAAATGTTGGCAATAAATGTCATTATGATGTTTGTGGGTTATACCATTTTATTCTATCTGGGTTTGAACATATGGTGATATACCATACACAGACCTCTTAATATTCATCAAAGCATTTTACAGCTCCAGAAATAAAATTCTAAACATTTTTTTAAATTAACCAATTCTTTTCTCTTTCCTTCTTTTCTTCATTTCCCTCCTTTTCCTAAAATGCCACCAACTGCAAGTAGTCCTTATAATAGAATAACAGAGTTGGAAGGGAGCTTGGAGGTCTTCTAGTCCAACCCCTGCTCAAACAGGAAACCCTATACCATTTTAGACACTTTTTAAAATTCCACTGATTAATTGTTCTAACAGTCAGGAAATTTCTCCTTAATTCTAGGTTGGTTCTCTCCTTGAGCAGTTTCCATACTTTGCTTTTTGTCCTGCCTTTAGGTACTTTGGACTTTGGGTGCCTTCAAGAGCTTTGGACTTTAATTACCCTGACATCAACTGGGAGATAACGCTACACCTAATGGAAGATCAAACAGCTTCCTGACAAACCTAGCAGACAACTTTGTGCCACACACTATCAAAAGCTTGATTTTTTAAACAGTAACTTTAATATTCTTAACCACACAAAAATCTGTGTTAGAAACACTGACAAACATTAAAACATGAAAATGTGATTTAATCAGATGTTGTACAAATTTGACAAATTTTTCAAGTTACGGAAATGTATACTTTGGGATTCTCCTAGTTTGAAAATTACAGGGTAATTTTATTGTTTGTGAAAATTATGGGATAATTCCAGGAGGAATTGAGAATCCAGGAGTTGTCAGCCTGCTTTTTCCACACACATTCTATAGCCTCATATAGAATGTGTGTGGAGCTGGCAACAAACCTGATAATTTCTGCACAAATAGATATTTAATCTTAGTAGAATTTAGTTTCATCCCATTCATATCAAATATGAATATAGAATAACAGAGTTAAAAAGAACCTTGGATCTCTTCTAGTCCAGCCCTCCCCCCTGCTCAAGCAGGAGACCCTATATGTGTGACATCACGCAATGTATCGAGACGGTTTTGCCATTGCTGGCAATGAGGTGGGCGCGGCTTCCTGATGATGCGTCCGGCTTGCGGGCCGGCAGTTTGACATCCCTGCCCTATATCATTCTGGATAAATTGCTGTCCATTCTCATCTTAAAAACCTCTGATAATAAGAACCCACAACTTTCGGAGGCAAGTCATCACTGATTAATTGTTCTGTCAGGAAATTTCTCCTTATTTCTAGGTTGGCTCTCTCCTTGATAACTTATCATCTGTTACTTCTTGTCCTGTCCTCAGGTGTTTGGACCCCCTCTTCCTTGTGACAGCCCCTAGTTCTTCTCTTTGTTAGACTAATTCCTGCAACCATTCATCATATGTTTTAGCCTCCAGTCCCCTAATCATAATTGTTGCTCTTCACTGCATCCTTTCTAGAGTCTCAACATCTTTTTTGTGTCATAGTGATCAAAACTGGATGCAGTATTCCAAGTGTGGTCATATCAAAGCAATATAAAATGGTATTAACATTTCATGTGACCTTGATACTATCCTTCTGTTGATGCAGCTTAGGACTGCGTTGGCTTTTTTGGCACCTGCAACATACTGCTGGCTCTTATTTAAGTTATTGTCCCCCAAGACTCTGCAAGATTCCTCTCACAGTTGCTATTTTTCCAACCACTGAATTGTATTTTTTTTTAATAAGGCCCAGTGTTCAAGTCTGTCAAGATCCTTTTGTATCTTAAGCCTATCTTCTAATGTGTTGGCTATTCCCCTCAGCTTGGTGTCATCTGCAAATTTAATGAGTTCCCCTTCTATCCCCTCATATTCAGACACCGAATGACCTTTTCTTCATGTTCTCCTAATGTGGTTCTGGATCTGAGTAAACATGAATTATGTTATCTACACAATGGCTTGCCTTCCCCTAAAAGCAGTAACTTATCTTAATCGGCAGCAGTGAACAATACACTGTGGACTTAATGAGAATGGGAAAATATAGATGTTTCACCAAAGCAGTTGTAGCTTGAATATGATCTCTGTGTTTGATCATAAAAGATCCTCACCTTTTACCACTATCTCTATGTGTATTATTTCTGATGCTTCACTTCCCAAAGCTACACAGTCTATGATGGAGAATCCCTGATCAATAATAAGAAAGTAACAGTTTGGGAGAATCATATCTAACAACCTCATCAATTGCTCCTCCAGCACTTGCTAGAAACCTAGTGAATCCAAAAGGAGCCTGGTGTGTACCATCTTCTTAAGCTCTTCTCCTTTGAAAGGTTCTTGGCAGCGGCTGGCCCCAAGCTGGTCAGAAAGTGATGTTGCCATAACAAGAATCTAATAATCCTTCAGATCACAGGCCAGATAAAAACCTGATTTAGTATTTGTTCAGTTATATGAACTGCATCAGATACATCCAGGACATGGAAATGAAAGTTCCCAAAACCATTAGCTTGGAGAAATCCAATATCAGCCTCACAAAAAGATCCCTAAGCTCAGTTAGGGAGACTGTGGAGCAGCAGGAAAGTCTGTTCTACAGTAGGATCCCTAACTCAGGGCTTTTCAACCTTTTCATCCATTGTACCACTTTTAGGATATGGCAACATCCGAGTACCACCAGTTGCCTAGCAAGGTGTCAAAAACTTGATGACAAAAAAAAGGGAAAAAAGTGATAAAGTACATGTAGTCCTCGACTTACAACAGTTCGCTTAATGATTGTTCGAAGTTACAATGACACTGAAAAAAGTGCCCCCCAAGCCACAGCCGAGCAAGACACCTGCCTGCCCACCCAGCGGCACTCTTCCTCCTGTTCGAGGTTTTCATTGTTGTGAGCATTTCTGTTGGGGATTGGCAGCGGAGATGGGGCGGGGGTGTTTGCAGCAGGTTTTGGTCACTTCACATGACCCTGGGACACTGTGACCATCATAAATATGAATCAGTTGCCAAGCATCTGAATATAAATTACAAGACCCTGGAGATGCTGCAACATTCCAGCTGATCGGCGCTTTTTCTGGACTCAGCAGATGTGCCAGGATCAGCGCCGAGCTCCAGCTAGAGCTGGCGCTGATCCTGGTGCTTCCACTGAGCCCTGACAGCCCTGCAGCTCCAGCCATCTCTCGCTGAAGCTTGTGTGGTGCTGCCACCAGTTCAGGTCATTCCCCTCCCCCGCTACCACTTTTCTAGGATGGTCGCGTACCACCTGCCAGGTGCCAATGTACCACAGGTGGTACCTGTACCACTGGTTGAAAAGCCCTGCCCTAACTGTTCTTACACTCAATTTTAGTTATAGGACTGTGTAGGACTATAGTCATAACCAATACTGACCCTGGAACCTTAGCAACTGAAACATCTGAAATCCTGATAAAGAAATCTCTGATAGATCTACCCCACCTCATCCCAGTTTGTACTCAACCAAGCCTCAGGTTGTATACTAGATCACGGGTGTCAAACTCACCACGTCACGTGACATGTCACGACGTATCATGACTTTTTTCACATTGCTGGAGCTGGGGTGGTTGTGGCCTCTGCATGATGCAACAGGCCCTTGGGCTGGCAGTTTGACACCCCGGTATTAGATAATATACTTGCTAGTTTTTCCACTAAATCATGAAAGAATATAATCATATTGCAAATAAACCTGACATTTATTCATTAACAATAGACAGATACCACAACAACAGCAATTCTGCACGGGGAGAGAGCAGGATATGGTCCTGTCCCATCCTAGCCGCCTTGAGATTTAAGAGCCATGCATTTATTAATATGGCATTACAAAGACCAGTGCAATTTAAAATGTGGATGTAACTTTGGATTATATGTATCAAACCTGAAATTTACCATTATATTGTGGGAAGTCAGCCCCCCCACCACCACAGAGAAGGAAATATTAAAAGGGCAGAATATTATATTTCCTCAAAGGATCTTAAAGAGGCAGAAAAGCATGCCCCGTTTTTCTTAATAGCCCCAAGTCTCCCTCCCCCAAGCAGAAACCAGCTCTATAGAAATGCAGATGTGATAATCCATTCAGGAAAGTTGGAGCCCTCCAGCTAGAAGCTTAGGAAGACAATGACACCTAAAATCTACATACCCTACCCAAACTCTAAGACAGGACATAATAGGATTAACCCACAGATGCCAAAGGGGCACACTCAGACTCAGGTCAAAGTACATGACACAGGAAATACAAAGTCTCAAACAGTAACAGGAAGCAACCTCAAGAGCCCCAGAGGGTATAAAAACCCACTCCCTACATGTGCTCCCTCTCTTTTCTTCCAGAGCCATCTTTCTGTCTGGCTCTCGTCTTCAATAAACTGCAACCTTCTTTCTAAAGAAGTCGCCATGTTGTTTATTCCCGGCTTGAACTGGACCCTGATGAAGACTTTTCCTTCAACAATGTGAATAATTATGAATGTATCAAGCATTGGGAGAGGCACTGGAAAAACAGAGCAGACCCAGATTTACTAACTTCAATCAGCAACACATACTTACTTTCTGTTTGTAAAATGGCTCCCCACTGATAATGGAAATTGATTGTACAAATAATATTCCATGCAGTCAAGGTTTAAGGTTGTGTTTTAAAAAGTAGTTTGAGTGATTTTCTATCAATGTTTCCTTTGGGGAGGGGTATCTTTATAGTATTTTCTTTATTCCTTACTTTCTTGTTTTGCCCTCTTCCCTCTTTTTTTGTACGTTCATTTTATTTCTGTAAGCTATTGTAAAAGAGTGGGGAGTTTTCAGTTAAGGAAAAAAGTTATGGAACTCAGTATGTTCCCATTGCATTATGGGATGCATTCATTTGCAAAAAAAGCTGTTGCCTCTGAGCTGAAAAGAAATGGAATGTATTTAAATCTTCTGACTAGCCCATAGAAGCCTCTGAGAGGCACTTCACCCCCCCCCCAAAGGGCAGAAGGATGTAATTAAGGAATTATTCCCTTCAAATGCATAAATTGAAGCTACTGAAGCACTCCTTACTCTCTACAACTGTTTCTCACTGTGTCAGAATTTTTTTATTTCCTAATGTATTTAAAGTTGGGCAATGAATAAATAAAAACAATTTTAAAGCAGAACAGGTTTTCTTCTTAAACTGAACTATATGTATCACCATGGATACTGTGTTCTATTTCTAGGTTGAGTCCTTTCGCAGCAGCTAAAAGGCCAGTAAAATAATTGTTGGAGACAGATTTCAGATCTAAACTTTTCATCATTAATTAGCATATTCATTATTTCACTATAGTTTTTGAATGCAGACATGTCATTTTGTTTTTCTATAATGAAAAGTTTTATAGACAAGGAGCTGACTAAGATAGCATCCTTAGCAACTAGTCTCATGTAAATTTGAAGTCCTTTTCAGTAATCTTTCTCCAGGTGTCCCAAATCGGTAGCATTCAGAAAAATTGCTCATGAATTCTCTCCAAGGATGTGTATGGTCTCAGCTATATAATTTAATCTCTAGTGGCTCAACCTGAAAATTTTTATCTGACTTTGATTTTTATCTGACTAACAAGCAATGGGATCTCTACTGTTTGAAGAACATTTCCAATTCCTATTCTTAATTCGACAAAATACATATGGAAAATGTTGTATAGATATAATATTGATATTATTAAAAGCTCATATTAAGAGATAATCTCAGTTTAAAACAAGTAAAACTGTGTTATTATTTTCTACCAACTTCTAATTAAACAGCTCTTTCAACATTTGTAGAACTTCAAATTGAGTGTGATTTATCTCAGAATGCTTTTTGACAATCACTTCAATTTAAACTTTTGTTATTTGGACTAATTTGGTCCTGATGCCATTGCTGATTTTAAAGATCATCATCTGTTTCAGGTTTGGGATGAATCAACTAAGGCAGGGGTATCAAACTGCCGGCCCGCGGGCCAGATTCATCATATGGAAGCTGCACCCACCCCATTGCCGGCAATGGGAAAAAAATTGTGATACATTGCGACACGTCACGTGACGTGGCGAGTTTGACACCCCTAAACTAAGGGATCTTCAGTAGATAGCCTTCAGTTATTTGTCTGCCAGACATAAATCTGCCTTAAATGAAGATTACATTTTTTCGAGATATCATTAGTTCCTTCACACTGGCTACAGTGATGACCTGATGTTCTGTCCAGCTTGTTCTTATAGGTAAATTCCCCTCCCCTGCTTCTTTATCCCTCTCAACTGTGCAGAGAGAGCTACATAGACCAATCCCCCTTTTTTCCTTTTGGGCACATCTTTTCAGAACTAGTGAAAAAAACCTTCACAATTTCCAAGTTTTTCATGTCTATGGAGATTCTCAAACATCCAGGTCATGTCTATGGAGATTCTTGATCATCCAGGTCACAGATGTCCCAAAGGTACTTTTCCAAAAGGCAATTGGACTATCTTTGGGTTTTTTTCCTTGAAGATGTTTTGCTTCTCTTCCAAGACATTTTTCAGTTCTGCAGAACTGAAGAAGCTTCTTGGATGAGAAGTGAAATATTTCCCACAAAAAAAAAATCAGTGGTTTTTTGAAAAGCAACTTTGGGATAAAGTTCTTCATATCATTCCAGTTAGAAACTAGCAGAACTTATTAATTGCACAGGGCTTAAAAAAAAAACACCACCATTTCAGGTCTCCACTGTTCATTAGCATATAGTAATGTTTGGGATGAAAAGAAGGATGAGAAATGTATGAATCATGGTTGATGTTGTCATGTGAAAGACAGGGTTGGGTGGGGGAAGAGGCATACATCTTTACAATTTAATAATAATAATAATAATAATAATAATAATAATAATAATAATAATAATAATAAAGTTGGAAGGTACCTTGGAGGTCATCTAGTCCAACCCCCTGCTCAGGCAGGAACCCTATACTATTTCGGACAAATGGCTGACCAGTTTCTTCTTAAAAACTTCCAGTGTTGGAGCATTCACCGCTTCTGGAGGCAGGTTGTTCCACTGGTTAATTGTTCTAACTGTCAGGAAGTTTCTCCTTAGTTCTAGGTTGCTTCTCTCTTTGGTTAGTTTCCACCCGTTGCTTCTTATCCTGCCTTCAGGCGCTTTGGAAAATAGCTTGACTCCCTCTTCTTTGTGGCAGCCCCTGAGATATTGGAACACTGCTATTATGTTCCCCCCTCGTCCTTCTCTTCGTTGAACTACCTCCGAGACCGCCTTCTGCCACAGATTCCCTCCCACAGACCGGTACGCTCCCACAGAGCGGGCCTCCTCAGGGTGCCGTCGGCCAAGCAATGTCGGCTGCCGACCCCCAGGGGGAGGGCCTTCTCTGTGGGTGCCCCCACCCTCTGGAACGAACTACCCCCCGAGATCCGGACGATTCCGGATCTCCTAACCTTCCGCCGCGCCCTCAAGACATGGCTTTTTCAGCAAGCGGGACTGACCTAGGGTGAATTTTAAATAGGGACAATTTTAATGATTTTAATAAGACACAGCTATAAATA
>NW_015386540.1:493932-512716 GCF_001527695.2 Protobothrops mucrosquamatus
ATAAATAAATAAATAAATAAATAGACATACCCAATTCCAGCAACCGTTCCTTATATGTTTTAGCCTCCAGTCCCCTAATCATCTTTGTTGCTCTTCTCTGTACTCTTCCTAGAGTCTCAGCATCTTTTTTACATCGTGATGACCAAAACTGGATGCAGTATTCCAAGTGTGGCCTTACCAAGGCATTGTAAAGTGGTATTAATACTTCACGTGATCTTGATTCTATCCCTCTGTTAATGCAGCCTAGCACTGTGTTGGCTTTTTTGGCAGCTGCAGCACACTGCTGGCCCATATTTAAATGATTGTCCACTAGGACTCCGAGATCCCTCTCACAGTTACTACTATTGAACAAGGTACCCCCTATACTATACCTGTACATTTGGGTTTTTTTGCCTAAATGTAGAACCTTACTTTAGAATTTAGAATAATAGGAGCTTAGAGCAAGAAATATTCTAATTCTGTAATCTCCAGGACTGAATGGATGGATTTTTTTCTAGCTGAAATGGCCATTATTGAAAAGACTTATTAGTGGCAGCATGGGGATCACATCCCATCATGAGCTCTCCTTACTATGCTCCTCTTCAGCATTTTAACCTGCTTGTTTCCTCAACTTTCTCTTGGTTTCTGGTGGGCTTCTAAAGAAGAAGAAAGCTGAACTCCATTATGGCAATCTTTTTTGCTTTTCTCTAAAGATGGAATTGGAGTCTGTCTCTGGCCTGGCTCAAAGCCAGTTAAGCATAAAACCCAATCTATCTAGAAGTCCTACAGATGCAAGAAAAATACAGCACTTTAGGGAACAATGGAGCTAGATGCAGATAGAGATTGTGATTTTATATTGTGGAAAATGATATGAGCTCCTTGCTTTATTCTACTTGTCTTGCTTGTGTCATCTCCCTTAGCTGCTCTGTGTTCCTAGCTAAGGAGTAACCACTGAGATAAATTCTGAAGAAATTACACTTTCTTCTTTTAGCTTTCAGTGCCAATTTAGTTCCTTGAAATACATAATAAAGACTTGAATTCTTATTGATTTAGAATTCATTCTGAAAGCATTGTAACATTAACTGAACCCCTTTCAATTAACCTAGAAATAAGGAAGGAAAACTAGGGGAGAAAATCTATTCTTGAACAATTCAGTACTAGAGAGGATTTCTCTGGGAAACAGTGTTTGATAGCTTTATCCTGAACATATTCTCCTCAGGAGTGCAGGAGGAATTGTGAGGGAAAATCACAGGAAATCCACTCCAGGGAGCCAAAAGATCCAACCCACCATTTGGATCTTTTTTTTTTTACATAGTATATGCTCTAATATGGAATTTCAATCTTCCCTAAATGGCAGGACTTCTCTTAATGCATGAGGAAAGTAATATTGTTGCATGTATTCAAACAAGCAAAACTCTGGCATGATAGGAGTGGTTTTAATCTTTTTTTTGTGTATGTCTATTATATATATTCCATTCTCTGGGAGTTATATAATCTGTAATCTTGACTGACCAGACAATCTACTTTGCTTGACTAAAAGCTAGCATATTATTGTTAGCTTTGAGGGCAACTGAATCACTATCTTTAAAAACTACTTTAACTTTATTTTTTTGCTCAAAAGAAAGCAACACAGTTATAACAATGCATAGATTGCTATTATTAGGATACCTTTTCCCCAAGGCACTTGAGTGCTTTCTCAGGCAATCTGTGCTTTTCACCATGAGGAGCACTTTGCATTAATTCCTAGTATGATGTGCTGAGACTAGCACAAGTAAAATTAATCTTCCTTCCTTCCTTCCTTCCTTCCTTCCTTCCTTCCTTCCTTCCTTCCTTCCTCATATTTTATTGACTGTATTCCTAAAAGATGGTTTACATTTGACCTCAAGATTGAAACTCTATTCATATGCTTACTTGTGCAGATGATGGTTTGTAAGTAAGTAAAACAAGACTGGGCATTCATTTGTCACCCAAGTGTAGCACTTAATATTTTGAGGGAAAGGGAAGGGGTTATTGAAATGACAGAACAAAATTCGGTTTTCCATTAAAAAGGAGAGAAATTCTGTTATGACCTTTCAGCAATCAAGATAATAAATAGCTCCAACAAAAGGCTTTGAGGACCACATATCACCCAGGGCTGCAAATGTTCATCCCTGAGGAAGATGATGGACTGTGCCTGTTGCCACTGCCCCTTGTATTTTGGATTCTTACCTGCCCCATTGTTTGCCTTTCTTAACTACTTCCCTCTCCTATCATGATTGTTTGATATTCCCAGTGGTAGAATGCAACATGAATTAGGAAGACTGGCATTTCAAACAAATGTTAGCTGGACAGTATTGGTACGATATTTAGATGTTTTCACAGTTTTTGTCTAGTTTTTCAAAGCCATTTCTTCTTGCTCCTTTCAAATTGCAGAGGCTAGTATTGGGGTGCAACTTTATTCATAGAAGAAGCCCACCAAATTCCAAAGAAAAACAAATAAGATCCAAATAAATGTTCAAGCATTAAAGTCAACACTTCTTGATGCCTGATGAAAAATCACACTCTTCTCAACCTTACTCATTTTCTATTCTGTCTTGCTGTTTCTGGTATGATCTCACTGTCAGTAAATTTGTCACTTCATAATTTGGACTGGCTCCAGGTGGTTTTAAAGTCAGTTGCTCAGGCAAAAAAGAAGAATGGTTCATCTAGGAAGAAATGATCCTGGAGGGCATGGTTGCAATTAGAGAGATAAATGGCTCTGGACTTTAATTAGAGTGTTAGGTACATATTTGGGGAAATGATTCCAAGAATCCCAGTTTACTGAGCCAGAATGTTTGGTTGAATCAGTGCCTGCAGCAAGGGGAAGACATTTGCTTGAACTCTGCTTTTTTAAATATAAACTTTGTTTAATTTACTAATAGGAAAGGCCTCCTGTCTCTCATTGCTTGCAATTTTCTTCTCCTCCCAGTCTGCAGGTAGCTTCGTGTGTATTTTAGTCTAAATAAATAAAAATGAGGGGTAAATATGTGGATTACATAGGAAAAAGAGATTGGATATAAAAGTAAGAAGGGCACCAGACTAGAAATGGTTGTTGGAGAACAAGGTTGAATAACATTAGATGGTGTGTGTGTGTGTGTGTGTGTGTGTGTGTTTATTTTGGACACATTCCTTTGCCAGCAAACCCACAAGTAACCTTCTTCAAAATTCCCTCTTCTTTCAGATTCTTTGCTCTGTTGGGATGCCAAGGGGCAGCTTGTCTCCTAAAAGTCTGCAGTGCCAGCTTAGAGATGATTCTTGAAATTAGGCCGAGAGCTGTATTTAGGATCACAACTGCAGGTTCTCCACCTCAGATGTAAACATGCCTTTCCCCTTCTCTACAACCCAGCTTTTTCCTCATCACTTGGCTTAGGAAACCTGCCAACAATCCTCAGGCATCATGTTAATAAGGCAATTCAGTTAACAGCTTAAGTGCAGAGCCTGAATTCTTGTAAAGGTTCAGCAGATAGCACACGCCTTCAGAGGGGAGAAAACACAGCCTCCCCACCAAGAAAGAATGTCTCACCTGTGGATTTTGAAACTGGAAGCACAGCAGAGAACTTAATAAGAATAATAAGAAATTAATGGTATATTCAGACTCCAAACCTGCTCATTTTCTAATTTGGATTGGTTGAAAAGGCAAGGCATTGAATTTTAGTGGGACGCCTACATAGAAAAAGCAGATTCAAGCAGGCTACTTAAGATTTACTGAGCAAACATTTTAGAAAGAAAATGAGAAATTACAATGTTCAAATATTTGATATATGTATAATTTCATGAATAACTACCATAAACTCAGCCTGAAGATAGAAATAGCTGAACCCTGTTTGGTTTGCAGAAAGGACCTTAACTTGGGCTATTCCTAAATTATTATGGCTACAATATCTAGGCTGCAGCAATCCAGATGACTGTTAGATCACAGCAGTGAATTAGAGTTTCTGCATCTCTTTGTTTGCACCCTGTGTTTGTCCAACTTTTGCAGGCTAGTTATGGTAGTCTTAAAATGATACAATGCATCCCCCAGAAGCTGGGTTTATCCTCCTTCTTTTCCACCTTTTGAAAAAAGCCAAGATTTATCTCTTCAATCATATTTTATATTTGACAGTTACATTGAGTGCCCTATCAAAGGAAAGATGGAGATAAAATGATAACAATCAAAAACCAAAATCATAAGTGTAACTCTATCAACAGACTAGTTAGGTTTTGATAATTATAGGCTATAAGGTATCATATCATATCTACCTTTAGGTAAAGGCATAGATGCAGATGTAGGTAAGATCTGAAAGTATTTTACTAAGGGCTCTTATCTAGCTGGTTAATTCTAGTTTACAAGAACTCATTAATTTTTCAAGGACAGTGTAACCTTTCTGCTTGACTTTCAGAGATATACTGTATGTTGGTTAGTGTTCAGAACTGGGTAGGACAGTGGCCCAGCCCTACTCATGGCACATGGCAATATCAGCCCAGCAGCTCTGTTGTACAAACATCAAACACTGTACAGCTTCCCAATTCCCAGAGAGCTAAGCAGGAGTAGAGGTGACTCTCTCCCAATGTAAGAAGCCATCTGTTTCAACCCTGCCCCTTATCTGCTCCAGACCTGGCTGTTGTCTAATGTAATACCTCTAAATTTACCTTATCTATGTCTTCCAAGATGATCCCCTATAAATAATTCTCACCCACTCTTTGACTACATTATAAGAAGGCATAATAGCAATCTTTTAGGATATTAGGCTGTGAGAAGATGTCACCTTCTAGACACCAACAAGTGAAGGGAATGGGGGGGAATCTCATCAATTTTAGTGCATTTTTGTTCTCATTGTATGGCTGTTTCTATGGAAACGTACACAGAGGAGTTAATTAAGATCAAGGGTTAGGAATGCAGTGTGTGTATCTGTGTCTCTCTCTGTGTGTATGTGTAAGTGGAGTTTTCTGGGCAGCCCATCCATCATGCTCATTCAAATAAGGTCTCTTGGAATGAAATATATTTTCATGTGCAAAACAGAATGGCTGAAATAATTGTATTAAAAACAAATGCATTTCTTAAAAAGGCACACACCAGAGGATTCTTCCCAGTTTACCCGTGGAAAGCTTGCTTTGTTGGAGGACGGTGAGAGCAGCTTTCAAAACTATGTGTTTTGGGAGATGGGGAAATTAGCATAGTGATGCTTTTCTGTTAAAAAAAAAGGGAAATGCTAGATGGATCCAACCTTTGAAATAATTGCCACAAGTTATAAAGTCATAAATAATGCAAGGACCTAGAACTAATTAACTAACTAGTTAACTCTTTCTCTGTATAGTCATAGGAAACAGGCGGTGGCAAACCATTTTCCAAAATGTTGCCAAGAAAATTGCTTGGACTTGTCTGGGCAGCCACCAGGCTTCAACACTGACATGAAGATTTATGAATAAAGGGAAAGAAAGAAAAGATTACACTCCAATGCTGTGAGTTTTCCCTCTTTATCTTAAACCTATAGTATCATATAAATTCTGATAATGTTCTTAGAATCATAAGGAATGAACTGCTTCTTGAAGGGTTCTTTTTTCTGAGCATAGTATGTCCATATGTTTTGTGGTGGTGGTGATGATGATAATAGTGTGCCATCAAATCAGATAGATAAATTTACTCCGTGATTTTTCCCCAGTACTTTGTGGTACTGCAAATATCCAAACAGGGCCAAACTTGAGCTCTCTGGGCCCCGAGACAGACCTCTCAGATGAGAGCTGCAATAGTGAGACAGCCCAGGCCCTGAAGCCCAGCTACAGCAATTGGTGGGGAGGGAAAGGATGATTATACAGCCACTTCTTCCCCCAAGTGCAGGCCTGAGTCCCACAAGGGGTCTCCTCATTCACCAAAGTAGCCCTTCTTTCTTTTTGCTCAATTGTTAGATTCAGAAGAGAGGGAACCTCCTCATCTGCCCATTCAGAGAATCACCATGCATGTCTGCAGCATTCACCTCTCTCCACCTGCTACCTTGAAGTCTTGCTCTCCTAAGCAAAAACCTGGACAACCACAGATGGCAGAGAAAAAGTAGAAATTTCTGTGTACATACCTATGTCTTTGTCACCATATAGTTTGATGAGAAGAAGGAGGGCAAGAAGGGAGGAAAAGATCAAATCTAACTGCAACAGCTCTTATCTTTCCTTCTGGGTATCACTGTAACGTGGCCTTGCTCTTGAGCTACCATGACTGGGAGGGCAGCCACGAGATGTCAGCAGTGGAAACTGTAACCATATTGTAGTTGTCCAGTCTAGCCATGATCATATTAATCCAAATTACTATCATGTTTGGCTCTGAAGCCTCCTCCCGCAAGATGTTTCATTTACATAGCAGCCAAGTGTTCCATGATAGCTATTAGAAAATTAGCTGCGGCTAATCACTCAAGCTATGATTGCTTACTTTCTACAAATGAGGAGTGAAAGTAAACTTTTGGAATGTAGATAAAATCATCTGAAGCCCTTATACCCATTTGCCCTAATCTAATGACATTATAACTAATCACATTGTAAATTATAAAGCCATTTAATACATTTAGTATATATGTGCTATTTTAGTGCTATTTTAATATGCTATAAACTTTCTCTAAGCTTTGTATATAATACCTAGGCATTATGAGAATGACAAAGTATGAAAAGAGACTCATGAAAAGGGTTGGAGTTAAGGTTAGGATTAAAACTAGGATTAGGTTTAGGGTTATTGAAAAGATGTATATGAAAATGAAAGAGACTATGCAAAATATAGTATAGGATTTTCTTACTGAAAAAAAAAGAGAAAAAAAACCAGTACTAACTTACTTGTTGCAACAAGAAAAACATTTTAGCAGGAGTATTTTATACTTTACCTGTTTGCCTTTTGGCATTGCACTGAATGCCTAGGAAATTTGTGAAATATTCAGCATTTCATACTTTGACGTCCCATTTTTGGCATTCTATAGATTTCCTAGGCATTCTATAAAATACCTAATTTCACACATTGGTGGTAACATACACATTTATTTGCAACCATAGGTTTTAGCAAATTTCATATAAAATTACAATCTATATCAGTTAAATAAACTGCTTTTAATATCAACAGCACTATTTTTCAACATATGCTTTCATATCTTTCTTGCAGCTGCTGCAAACAATGCAATTTGTTGTGTTACATGTTCATCTATATCAGTCAACAAAAATAGATTTTTTTACTTCTAAACTAGACTGATTCATCTAGATTAACAAAGGCATTATGAATCTAGCTCTAGCTTATTGATGCAATTTCTAATGTAACGTAATGGATCAAATCTTTGTCCTGTGAGTTATTACAAATGCATAAACTACTAAAATAATTTTTATAAAACACTTTAACTTGTGCATCAGAACCAATACAACTAAAGCCCAAATAGATTCACAGGCACAGTAAAATGCTACAATACAAATTTAGGGTTAAAGATTAAGATGCTGCTATGTCACTGTGAGTTTGGGGCCAAAGTTGGTTCTAGATAGCAATGTGTGCTACCTTCACAAAGGGCTATTCTTTGAATGAACTGTGTTTGCTGTCTGAAAGGTGGTCTATTCCATAAAGGCGGAGAACCTTAAAGAAAAAAAGTTTTGAAATTTCCCCATAAGCATTTAAACTTGGACAACAGTTGAGGAAGCAAGAAGCACTGATTGGCAGCTCACAATCTACCTAACAGCAATGATGTATATCAGTGTTTTTCCAATTTGGGAATGTTACGATGTGTGGACTTCAAGTCCCAGAATTCTTAAAGTGGACAAGTTTGAAAAATACTGATTACATATACGTACACTCTTATTTCTTTCTGCATTGGTATGATTTTTATGGAAACTTTTAGAATACTTTATCCTACATTGTCATAATATATGCATTGCATGCACTGTTGCAATTAATCCTAATTATTCCCATTTGGGATTACTTCTAATCAGATGAAATCTAATATATGATCATAAATTATTTTTCCCAGCAATTTTCCAATGCTTTCTCCTTTTGTATATTTATCTGGTATTCTTAAAAAAAAGCATCAAAAAAAGCAAATATGCTTGGTGATTTGCATGCAATAGGCACTGGGAAATATTGCATTCTAATAGGAACTGGATTAAAAAGCTCCATTATCACTTTTGGTTCTTTTGATCCTGACTCCTTGCTTGCTACCTTATGCTAATTCTAGTTTGATATTGATATTGATCCCTACCTGTTATTTCTGACAACAGGTAGTCCTTGACTTATGACCACAATTAGGACCAGAGTTTGTGTTGTTTAAAAAACTGATTGCTAAGTAATTTGTGCCTGATTTAACAAACATTGTTGACACTATTGTTAAGCAAATCACTGTAGTTAAGTGAATCGTGCGGCCGTTAAGCAAATCTGGCTTCCCCCATTGACTTTGTTTGTCAGAAGCTGACTGGGAAGGTTGTGCATAGTGATCATGTGACCCAAGGACATGGCAACTGTCATAAATACATGTCAATTGCCAAGCACCTGAATTTTGATCACATGATCATGGGGATGCAGTGATGGTTGTAAGTGTGAGTCCTGGCTGTACGTCTCTTTTTTCAGTGCTGTTATAACTTTGAATGATCGTTCAACAAAAGGTTATGAGTTGAGGGCTACCTGCACCACCTTCTCCCATGAATCCTAGCTTTCCAACTCCCATTTCCCATTTAGCCTAGTCCTAATAATACCCCCCCCTAATGTTCCATCATATTTACAGTAGCTCTCAATGTGATCAGTAATGTTTAACAGATTAAAATAGTTTATTAAAATAACTAATAATTAATGCAAATTAAAACAATTGTAGCACTGCATGAGAAAATTGGCAAGATCACAGGGAATTCTATGGAACCAATAGACTTGAATAATATTTGTGAATAATAATCTGTGTCAAAGATTTCATGTATATTTGCCATCTGGACACCCTACATCTCTTTAACAGGGCATTCTTATTATACCTGTATTCTCCATTAGGTACTAAGTCCCACCTTAATGTCTGCAGCTTTACTTTGAGGTTCATAGTCCATGTAATTTTTTTATCCTCACAACAACACTGTGCTAGGTGTTCCAGACAAGAAGCATACTTAGAAATACTAGCTCTAATGTTATTCCCCACTAAACTTTACAGTCTAACAAACTAGGAGGATTCCTTTTGAAATGTTTGTCAAACCACATTCCTTCTGTGGACTCAACTGCTACTTATCTGACCGTTGTCTACTCTGCAGCTATTCCTCCTGTCTCCCAAGATCATTCTCATGTACCATTACAGGTAGGTTTAAGTGAAAGAGAGAGGAGATGATTAATCTGTTATTCCAATCAAGGAACATTCTTATCAGGTGATTGAGCATTATACCTTACTATAGCTATTATGAGATATTAAAAAGGAACCATATACTTTGTTTTCATTTGTATTGAGCAGATGCAAGTGTGGTTCTTTAAAAATTGTGAAAACTGTCTCTCCCATACATGCTGAAACTTAACTTGCATTACTTGGCTTCTGTATTTCACCTTTTCCCTCAAACATGTTCATTTTCTGCCTCACTTATTCCCAGAGCTTCCCTGCATTTCTGTTGGAAATTGTTTTTTTTAAACCTGACAAGCATGTACCTGTTTAAAATAGAAACCAAGCCCTAACTTGTATGAAAGAAATTCCAAAGGGAAATACAAATAGCTGGAATGTAATTATCAGCTCTGGAATTTTGCCAGAAAGCCAGGGTTAAATCCCCATTTGCTTGAAATGATTTCATTAGTAAATATATTTTTTCCACTAGCATTTACACAAGTCATATTTTTGTATATGTCAGATAGTTAAATGTCAGTAAAATTGCTTCACTGTTCACTGTAACATTTTGGCTAGAAAATAGGTAGCCTCAAATGAAATTAGCCTGATCTGAAGTTTTACAACAAGTACCACAATACTTACTTACCTGAAATAGCTGAAAGCAAGATGGTTCTGAATTTAGGATGCTGTTCCTCCAAAAGAAGGATAGACGGAAAAGTGTATAAACACAGACAATGCTTGGCAAAGGTCAGCTTCAGTATCTTGTCAGCCTAAAGATGCTAAAACTCTAGGTGAAACTAATCATGGAGATTAACCCAAAGTGTGTGTGTGTGTGTGCGCGCACACACACATGCATAAGAAACCTGGCTGGCCAGGGTAGAATTCTGACAAGTATTCCCTGCTACATGTGTGGCACCAGGTAGCCAAGGAAACTGGGAAGCTGTTGGATGAAATAGTGGTGCCAGGTGGAGAGCTTTAGATTTGTTAGGCACCAGGAAATTTCAGGGGAAAAACCATATTTGCCCAAGACACACAAGCTTCATTTGATCTGCTAGAGTATGATACTCAGGCTGCTAGAGTATGATATTTAAAAAGTAACATTAAAAACATTTTTTAAACTGGTTTCTGGAGAAAAATTCACATCTGGTTCACAATGTTGGAGATGTTTCTGAACATATTCTATGGAGTGCCCAGATGATGTTATCTAGTCAGGTAATAAATCATCTGCAAGAAAATAACCAAGCTCAGAGAGCACCAAGGAGTCCACAGTTCAACTATGAGCTACATATATTCTCTTCTATTAGATACTGGAAAACAATGGAAGACTGGCTTCCTCTTCAGAATTAATACATGTGGAAATCTGGTCACAAATATAAATTAGATCTTGAAATATGCAATTAATTAATTGCTGAGAGTGATCTTGAGATGGTGAAAAAAAATTCAGAGGCACAAAAAGGAGAAGCTATAACATTGAGGAACTTCAGTTACACTTATATAGACTAGGTATGTTTGTGCTCAGGCCTTGGCAAAGAAACCAAAGTTTAGTTAGATTAAATCCAGGGATGTCTGCAAGGGGAGATTAAAAACAGTCGGGATAATGGCTGTGACTCCAAAATCAAAGCCTTATTCCTTTTATTCATGTTGTAACATGTTAAAAAGGAGCAGGTCTTTGGGCATATGATGGTGCCTGCAGTCTTGACTTTTTTGACTCTCTTTGTGCCTCCTCTCCTCACCCATCCCAGTTGATGCTACAGTCTAAATGACTGTGCTTTACTGTAAAATTGTTGGAATAAAGTTGACATTTTCAATATTTTACTTTTCCTTCAAACTCATATCAAAGGCTAGAAGGCACCAAAAGTGACAACTGTATTTATATAAAGGATGGGGGAAAATACTGAAAATTATATATTGGTCAGGGTAACATTTGTTGTGGGCAAAATTGGTAGGAAGCATAATCAAAGAAAAAATAGCCATTCATATTTTCTTGCAAAGTCCGCAAAGGTAAATTGGGCTTCACCAGTCTTCTATAGTGTTTTGAAAATGTCAACTAGGCATGTGATAGAGGTGGTCCTGTTGACGTTTATGCTTTAGATTTGTATAAATTGAGTAATTGGTGGAATATGACAGTAGGAAAAGAAAAAAGATGAAAATCAGGATAGCAATGGACGGAGAGATATGCTGGGAGGGCTACTCTTACAGAACTGGGATTGGCTGAGACCAGGTCCAGCTTTGGCTTATGGCCTCATTGTGAAAGCCAGTGGTATGTCTGCTGTAACAAATCTTTTCTCATCTCTTCAGTTATGGATGAGAGGGCAGATCTGGCATGTGTTATCAAGACCCAGACGGGCAGAAAAAGAGCTAATTGCTATGCAGGAAGCTTTGCAGGTTACTAGAGACTTTGTTCTGCAGATTTCTGGTCTATCGTGTTGGACTTGAAATCTATGTTGGGACTGCTGCTGTTCCCCTGCTGCATAGCTAGGTTCCTTCCCTTCCAAGCATTCCAGATGTCTGTTGGAGGTCCCAGGCCTGGACCTGGGGGATTTCAGCTTACCTTCATTGGAGGAGAATTGGAGGGAAACCATATCAAACCTGGTCTTCATCAGAGCCTGAACTATGAGGCTGGCCACACAGTAATTTGTTGTTATTGTTTTTTGTCTTAGAACAAATGCCAGGTGATCTGAGGTTGCAGGACAATGTCTGTCCTTATAAGGTTCACATCACAGCACTTGAGGTCAGATAAACACCAGCCTCTTTGCCATTTGGAAAAGGAGTTAAGGCCAGGCCTGATCTGTGACAGATCTGAGAGGTCAGCTTTCCCTTTGTGATTGTTACATTGTTGAGAGTGATAGTCCTCAGAGTGGGCAAGGTGAAGGTTATTATTACTGTCTTTTTTGTACTGTATTGTTATCACATATTGGGCAAGGTGAAGGTTATTATTACTATCTTTTTTGTACTGTATTGTTATCACATATTGTTTTAATATTTTACAGTATTGAAGGGGTAAGTGTATATGGCTTCAACCATAAAGATAATAAACACAAAGCAATGGAGAAAGTCATGGAGAACAGAATTAAGGGCTATTGGTCTTAAAGATTTAATGTTTCCTTCAGGTTGGGGATAATCTGCCTCCAAAAACTAATTACAGGGCAGCTGCGCTGGGAGAGATGTATTTCTCTATCTCGTTGCATGTATTAAGATGTGCCTCAACCTGATCCAGCAGGGCTGTTGTTATGCTCATAGACATGCATCTGCCAGAAGCCACATTCTAACAAATGCAGGAATAAAACAAAAAGGAATCAAGTGATGTTAATTAAATTAATAACCACCAATTCAAATTGGTGCCCATTATTTTTTTTTATTAATCTCCTATTTGCATATAACAACCCTTTCTGATGTACAAACTCTACAAAAACATATGAGTATACACATGCTATCTACACACTATCCTTCTTCTCTCTTCCAGCTGAAAGAAAGTATGCCAGGGGGTGGGGGTGGGGAAATGGACAAAGGGAAGGAATACAGGTAGTCCTCAACTTACAAACATTTGTTTAGTGACCCTTCAAAGTTTTGATGGCATTGAAAAAAAGTAACTTACAACTGGTAAATTTGGGTGTTTGGCAACCAGCATGGATTTACAATAGTTGCAACATACCAGTGTTACATGCTTGCCATTTATGACCTTCTTAGGGGTCTTCCAACAAGCAAGGTCAATAGGGGAAAGAAGATTTGCTTAACAACTGCAGCAAAAAAAGATCACAGAATTGAGTGTGACTCTTAATGACTGCATTGCTTAGAGATGGATGTTTTGGTTGTAAGTCAAGGACTACCTGTAGCTGCAGAAGGAATAAAGGAAAGAAAAATGGGAGAATAAAACTGAGTGGACATGAGGCGAGGGAAGGGCATGCAAATGGAAGGCTGGACTTTTTGCATAATTTGGTCAGTAATTGTGGGATAAAAGTGTAGTCCTTAACTATTTACTGATATGAGAGGAAAGGAGAAAAAATTCTTTCCATAATCTCACACTATGCATAATTTTATAAACGGTTGTGCTGTTCTTCCTTCCTTGGTCTTTGTTTTCTGTACTAAGCAAACAAAGTCTGTGCTCATGAAGTAGAAGGCACAACCTTCTTGTCATTTTGTTTGCCCTTTTCAGCCCCCTTGAGATGGGACTGCCAGAATCAAGCTGTGTTTCTTACATAGTTGTAAGCAGAAAGAAATAGCTTTGTGAGGTAATTGGTTTTATGAGTCATGAAAGAGGAGCAAATGGTTAGTTAGCTTATTAATTATTTAAAGCAGAGGTCCCCAATCTTTTGGGCACCAGGGACCGGTTCCGTGGAGAGAGGTTTTTCCACAGACTGGAGGGTGTCTGGTTTTGTGTGCTGCCTCCATCTCGCGGATGGGGCTTTTTTGTGTGGCCCGGTTGCTGGCATGCCGCAGGCTGGTACTGGTTCATGGACCGGGGGTTGGGGACTGCTGATTTAGAGTGGCAGAAAGAGAGAAATCATGGTAGGATTGTCTTTGTCATACTGTATACACCAGAGTCACTTTCGCAGGCATGACAACCTGGCAGCTTGTCTTAAGGGTAGGTGGCAGCACTTTCTGTGTTTTTACAGACAACGAACTCTTTAGACAGATCCTGATTCAGCATGCTTATATTAATACAGGTTATTTTCTTAATAATAATAACGTTGGAAGGGACCTTGGAGATCATCTAGTCCAGGGGTGTCAAACTGCCGGCCCGCAGGCTGGACATGTCATCGGGAAACCACGCCCACCCCATTGCCGGCAATGGCGAAAAAGCTCCAATGCGTTGCACGATGTCACGTGACATTGCGAGTTTGACATGTCTGATCTAGTCCAACCTCCTGCTCAGGAAGCAAACCCTATACCATTTCAGACAACTTCTGGAGGCAGGTTGTTCCGCTGATTAATTGTTCCAACTGTCAGGAAATTTCTCCTTAGTTCCAGGTTGCTTCTCTCCTTGATTAGTTTCCATTCATTGCTTCTTGTTCTGCTGCTTTGGAGAATAGCTTGACTCCCTCTTCTTTGTGGCAGCCCCTGAGATATTGGAACACTGCTATCATGTCACCCCTCATCCTTCTCTTCATTAAACTAGACATACCCAATTTCAGCAACTGTTCCTTATATGTTTTAGCCTCCAGTCCCCTCCAGTCATCATTTTCTCCTCTTTTATGCTGCTTAACAGTCTTCCAATTGCTGCTTCCCCTCCTCCTCCAAAGATCCATTTTGTTCCAAGCTTCTAAGCAGACCAAAGATCTAAGCTTAGTAAGCAGACCAGTTTACATGTATGATGGTCTTATGTTACGAGGAACAACCTTCTTCCTTTCTGCCGGTCTGCCTATAGTCTTTCTTTTTCTTTACAAATCTTGTATTCTTCAACAGATTTCTGCTTTTTTCAGCCACTTCCTTTGAGCAGTCTCTTCTGCTGCAAACATAATTGTGTCACATACGGCAATACCCGAATGATACAGATTCTCAGAGAAAAAGTTGTTTTCTTTGTAGACAATGTTCCCAAGCAAAGAAAATCTCAAGACAACAAACAGAAGACACTTTCTACATGCCTTTATCTTTACCAGTTGGAAGTCAGAGGGGTGGGCAACTAATGCAGCGCTATCTTTCTTTTCAGATACTGAGGATTATTAGAAAGAAAAATACCTGCTTTAAATAGTAATTTAAACATGTCATTTCAATAGACTATGGAGACATGCAATCAACTATATTGGTAATTACATCCATTTTCATAATTAAGAATTTCCTTTGTTTATCAATCCTTTTTATAAAATTATTCATTTTAATACATATTCATTAAGTAATTTTTTTAGCTCCTTACAGTAGTTTTTATTCAACATATGTATTAATGTTGAGCTAATGCTGGGGGAGAAACTGGATCATAAAAGACTGAGGAGAACCATATATTTATATTTATGCCCATCTCACAAAATGTGGGTGGCATAAATAAGAGACCATAAAATAAACAAGATTTAAAACACCCTGCAATAAAAAACTACCAATGTTATTATTTTAAAAAATTAGGAGAGAGGATTCAGTTTATAGGCAATATAAGTCACCTCACTAATTTATTTCCTTGAGATCCCTAACTGTTGTCAGCAGCTGCTTATGTGAAGAAGCTCCATGCAACTAGAACCTGTAGTTCCTGGGTATGTCTATGTAATAGAGAGCACGATTGGTATCCATGGTAAACATGAACAGCAATTCCTGCTGCATGTTAAGGTTTTATAACCAAAGTTTCTGTTTAGGACATAATTTAGTCATCTAGAAAATGGCTGTCCATCTCTACACAGCTAACAACCAATCCTCATACAAAACCCATAATATAATAATTTGAATCCTTTGATCAGAAATAATAATAACCCTATAAACAGAACAAAAATAGAATTAAAAATAATTCTAGATTATTTTTAACCAACATAGATTTTGGTTCATGGCCCTAACATTTGAGGTCTCTGTAACATTTAGGAAGGCCAAGAGGATCATGGTCTTCCAGATCTCAGAAGAAAGGCCATTTTGTAGGATGGGCACTGCAATAGAGAAGGCATATCTACTGGGTCCTAACTAGAAGGACGGTTTCATAGAAGGAAACTGGAGGAGTTGAGTTTAATCCACTTTTGGCCCAATAATTCTTCAAGTATGAGTTTGGCTTCTCTAGGGGTGCATAAACAGTGGCCAGTATATGAAGTCCAAAACATTTTTATCTACTTGAATTCCTCAGCTTTTTCAGCTTTTCCAGAGTTAGTTCTGCCACTGTGATGTGGCTCTGCATATTGCTAGTTTAATTTCCTCAGGGAATTGTGTGGTAATTAGAATAAATGATAATTTATAGCTTACAAGCTTCTGAGCACCTTAAGAAAAAAAGAGGACAAAAAATTATAACAAACACAAGCAATATAACAGGTAATAAAATTCTTGATTGTAACCTGAATATATAAAGAAAGCTTCATATTCTACAGAAGAAAAAACAGCTCATTTTTTGCCACTAAAGTAGTGGGAAAATTTGCTACCCTTTTCTTTCTAATTTGCTCCAAGATTTTTTTTTGTTAGTTGAATCATCTTATTAAAAGAAGGAAGTAAGCATCCTTTTGGATTCAGGCAAACAAAAAGAAAAAAATGAAATCATGTTGCAGAGGGATGATTTTAACTTTGTCTCCTTGGGATTGGAGCTTGTCAGGAATTCAAAACCACCACAGAAGTTACGGGCTTGTCTCAGGTCATCTCTGGCTTGACATGGCTGGCAAAGCTCTAGAAGATCTGGTGTTTTCCTCAAATTAGATGTGTCATGATTTGGGTCTTTTCTGGGTTCCATTCTCTTTGTGTTGGGTTAAATGGGATCACAAACATCTGCAGGAAGGAAAGACTATTAAAACAATTTTTTCCAGACATTTCATGCAGTCTCCTGACAGTACATGGAGACTTCTCCCTAAAATCTGGAAGATGCTGCTTCTACTGCAGAGATTTGCAATTGAAACATAAAATATGGTAGGAGTTTGAGGAACATAATCTTTAATATGCATGTTTACTTTTCAATCCTATATAAGTCTAGTTGGATCTACATCTCAGTGAATACAGTGGGGCTTATATCCAGGTAAATAAATATTGGATTACTACCTTATAGTCTCCAGAGCCTAGATGTATACCATAACACAATTAGCAAAAAAAAAAGTTAGAAGTATTATTTGATTCTGCCATCCATTACAATCAACTGCAGAGATCCTGTCCTGGTCAAAGCTGTAATCCTTATTATAGATTTAACCCAAAGTACTATGGTCTCACATTTGACAAAAAAATATTGGCTTTTAAAAATAATCCATGGGTATCAGATAAGAACCAAACATAAATCTGATTTCATTTGCATTAAAGTTATTATCATTTATTAAATTTATGTTCAATTCATGGTTGAAGTGACTCAAAATTTATTTCAGGGCTCAACCTGAACTTGATGGAGACCACTTTTTTAAAAATTCCAATTTCTCTGCAATACTTATAGGGATGTAATAAATGACTCTCACTCTTCCATTAAAAAAATCCTTTTCTTTTTTATCTGCCCTGCTGAGATTACATCTGTAGTGAGAAGGTTTTTATAATAATTATAACCCAACCTTTTTGTATTGAACCAGCCTTAGTAGGGGTCCCTTCTGTTTACACTGCAACTAGCTATTGTCTGAACAGTTCGCTATCTTGCTAGAAGAATGTTTACCAACCAATTGTAGGACTATAAATATCAATATATACTAAGGAGCTGGGTCCAGGTTAACCAGAAACAATTGCTGTTTCATATATCATACGATGCCCAAATAAATAAACAATATGGCAAACATAGTGGCTGGATTCACCCAACATGCCTTGATAATAGCTGAATTTACATAATACACAAATGACTTAGTTTCTTTTAGTGTAGTCCAGATGGTTGTATGAACCCAGATAACAAACAACACTACACAGATACTTCAGTCTAAACTTTTCAGAACTGAGAATTTGTAGTGAATATTACAGAACAAAATGATCTGGAATTAGCATTCCCTGCTGCTGGAAATGTTGTTTTCTTTTTAAGCAGGGTGCACACTGATTATGAAAATTATCTTGTATGTTGGTTGGGGTGATTCTGGGAGTTGAAGTATACATATCTTAAAAGTTGCTGGGTTTGAGAAAAACTGTATGATGCAACAGAATGTAGCATCAAATTTTTAGTTTGGATACTTAGCTGGGTAAATAAAATCATCTGCATGAACATTGTAAAACCCCCTTGAAGGAAGTGCTTGAGTCTGAGGAAACTCCAATCTGCTCAAGGACTCAAGGTTCTCCTTATGTTGTTTTATAGAACATTTACATTATAGAACATTTACATGAAAATCAATGGAAGCACTATCTAATTGACCATTATTATTATTATTATTATTATTATTATTATTATTATTATTATTATTATTATTATTATTATTATTATTATTATTATTATTTATTAAACTTATATGCCGCCCTTCTCCCAACAGGACTCAGGGCGGCTTACAGCATATTAAAACAATACAGGCACTATCCCCAATAAAAACCAATTAAAAACAAATATTTAACCGCTGTGTTAACATTAAAATTCTAATTAAAAATTGTCCCTATTTAAAATTCTCCCTAGGCCAGACCCGCTTGCTGAAAAAGCCATGTCTTGAGGGCGCGGTGAAAAGATAGGAGATCCGGAATCGTCCGGATCTCGGGGGGTAGTTCGTTCCAGAGGGTGGGGGCACCCA
Source organism: Protobothrops mucrosquamatus (assembly GCF_001527695.2). Lineage (NCBI taxonomy): Eukaryota > Metazoa > Chordata > Lepidosauria > Squamata > Viperidae > Protobothrops > Protobothrops mucrosquamatus. Next base: position 512,468 of record NW_015386540.1, read on the forward strand.
CAGAGAAGGCCCTTCCCCCTGGGGGTCGCCAGCCGACACTGCTTGGCCGACGGCACCCTGAGGAGGCCCGCTCTGTGGGAGCGTACTGGTCTGTGAGAGGAAATCTGTGGCAGAAGGCGGTCTCGGAGATATCCAGGTCCGATGCCATGGAGCGCTTTAAAGGTGGTAACTAACACCTTAAAGCGCACCCAGAAGGCCACTGGTAACCAGTGCAGCTCGCGCAGCAGCGGTGTTACGTGGGAGCGACGA
>NW_015386540.1:513610-519040 GCF_001527695.2 Protobothrops mucrosquamatus
CCCCCCCTCAATTGAAGGAGAGAGCGGGTCACCCTGAAGAGGGCGGCCGGGCGATTATCTGATGACGCAATGAGTGAGGCATAGTAGTTAGTCCTAGCCTCCCTCATCGCCACTAGGTAGGATCTGAGATGTATCCTTACCTGTGTTCGATCGGATTCGGTTCGGCTGGCCCTCCAACTGCTCTCTAGGCGTCTGTTGTAAGCAGGAGGGTGGACTAGATCTCGGGCAAATCTAATAGATCTAGTAGATGGGATGACTTCAGGCTTGCAGGATCTTAATTCAAACTTAGACCCAGTTGGAAAATAACAGAATAACAGAGTTGGAAGGGACCTTGGAGGTCCTCTAGTCCAACTCCCTGCTCAGGCAGGAAACCCAATATCATTTCAGACAAATTGTTGTCCAATCTGTTCTTAATAACCTCAGTGAATACTGGTGTGATAAACAAAAATCCTTACCTCAGGAGTTTATAGTTAGCATCAGAATTAAATTCCCAAGGCTTTTCCAGAAAAACTCAGTCCTGCTTCCCCCAATTAGCAATGTTTATAATGAAATCTGAGATGGGTTTTTGCTCTTGCAAATCTTTAATACACAGAGACCTTCCCCTCCCAGTCTATAGTCTGCCTCCCTGGATTGAATGCTCTCTACTATCCCTTCCCATTGTGTAACATTGTGTAAGGCTAATGTTTGAAAAGGTTTGTTTTTTAATAATCTTACTATGCCTGTCAAGTGAAGCTAGAAATATGCTACCATGGGAACTAAGTAATTATCTGATTGGCCTCAACCTGTGACTTAAGTAGAAAAATATCTAAAAGAAGGCAAGTTCTTCCTTCGATCTAGGGTGATGTAATCTGGCTAGATATATGTGTGGAAAGAACAATAGATCAGCATATTGTAGTTTGAGTCAGCTCAAATCAGAGAAAAATGAAGAGTATCTGGGATACTGGCTGCTTCCTATTCTAACAATTATATTGTTATCACATTATTAGAAGCACATGCAAACTAATATTTTGAGTGCAGCAATGCATGCAGGAGGGCATGGCTGCCTAAAGATAAATGTTACATTAATGGCCAGACAGGATATGATAGACATAATTTCTTTCTAAGGAGTGAGTTTCTTTTGCTTTTTCAAAGCTCTGCTAACCTTACAGCAGGGGTGTCAAACTGCTGGCCCGTGGGCCAGATGCATCACGCCAAAACTGCACCCAACCCATTGCTGGCAATGGGAAAAAAGTCACACTACATTGCGACACGTCACGTGATGTCACGAGTTTGACACCCGTGCCTTACAGTATCTTTTTCCAGTTGATCAGCATTCCTTGTCCTGAATGTTTTATGGCTGAGCAAACTGTTTCAGTTTTCCTGAGAAAATGTATTTGGGTTACAGACTTTAGCTTGGCCCCAGGAATTTTTGCTCATTAGTATATTAACCATCATATATAATTCCATTCTCAAATCACTTGGAATTCTGACCTATGTTCTACCTACTGTCTATTGATCCTGAGAATCACTAGACAGCAGGAAAGAATCAGAAGAAATTTTTTTTTGCTTTGCTATCATCCAGTTGTTTGAATTTTTATAGCTCGGGGGTGATGACCACCAATTGGTATTATTAAGGCAAATTCCAGTTCTCTGTTCATAATGTAAAAATACTGTCCTTTTTATCTGTAAAAATAATAGCAAGGAATTAAATGTTAAAGTTATTTGTAAGGTGAAGAAGGTACACTTGTGGAACCAAAGGAATTATTATACAATAACACTTGCTTTTTGTAAAATGCAATGGATTTCAAATGAATCAAATTACTTTTAGCCATACCACCGTACAGGAGAAATTTGCAGTCCCAGCCATCAAACAAGGTATTGTATATTTTAAATATAGCTCAGTCCTAGTCTTTAATGACAGCTAGTACATCCAGCTGTATCCAAACCTTCTATCAAGAAATTTGTATAATTTTCCAGGAAAACAACCCCTCCACAAATTATTATTAATTAAATTTAGGTGGTTCCTGCAACAAAATGAGGAGGAATCCACTCCCTCCAGGCAATCCTTGAACATCCATCCTAATATGCCTCCTTGATCCTTCTTCTCCTCCACGTCAGTGTCCTTTATGTCAGAGTTTGCAGGATTACAGATGCAAGGATGAGAATATTGTAAAATAAGAGTCGTCTATATGGAAAGTGAACAAATGAGTGAAAATAGGGCTGAGTAAATCCTTTGAAAGAACAACTGGTTAAATGTCATGCCGTGAGCTTCATTGTCCCATTCCCAGTCCAATACTTAACCACTGCATTATATTGGAACTGGGACTGATTTTCCCAGGTTACTCATATAGACACATATTCAAAGAAGGGCAAAATCTCAGATATTCAAAAACTGCACACAGCTGCAAATCTAAGGAGAGTTTGCTTATTTAATATTTTTTTGAGGCAACAAAACTAATCAGTTAAAACATCATCCTCAATACTATTTTAGTAGTTTGGATTGTCCCATATTTCCTGGAGTATTTCCATTAAAAGGCCATTTGCAGGAAGACAAGAGGTCAAATGAAAGTATGTTATTTTGTATTTGTGACATGGTGTTGTGCTCAATGATACAAAGGACAGACTGTGTCCATGACATCAAGACTCATACCCATTATTTTGACAAAGCTGCTGGCTGCTGTGGTCCTACATAATTTTCCAGAAGAGAAGAAATACTGTATTATATTCAACAACCCCAAAAGCTCTCAGATTCTTTCACATGTGACAGACCCAACATTTCTGCTACATTCTGGTCAAAGCCAACCCACATATTTATTTATTTACTCATTTATGAGATTTATCTGCTGTCTGAAACTAAACTCAAAGCAGCTTAGAGAATGTACTTATAAAAAATATAAGCCATGCTGATATTAAAATAATCCAATTAAGTCTCATCTTAATGTAAAAAGCATGTTAAACTTATTGAATATGCAGGTTCCAATCTGGGTGGGTCGCCGGGACCAGAGGCTTTGTCTTCCGAGCTTTCAGACTTGTGCTGAAGCCCCCATCCTCAGAGAACTCCTCTCTCTAGCAGCAAAAAGAGAAACTAGAGAGAAGTTCCCTGAGGATGGGGGCTCCAGCACGAGTCCAAAAGCTCAGAAGACGAACGATCCAAATTGGATCCTGCAACATTATCCTGGGACACGTATATATTTGCCTTCATTTGTTATTGAATATGATATTGCTAATCTCTTCAAAGACCCTCCAGAAAAGCCACATTTTCATCTGCTTCCAGAAGGCATAAAAGTAAGTCCATCTTTACATAGAGAACAAGCTGTTACAAAGAAGGGAAGATGCTGGAGACAATGCTCATTCCAATCTCCCACCTCCTGGTGATCAGGCATTCTTAGCAAGTTCTTCCCTCCCCAGCAATTTGGGTAGAAAAACAGAAACTGCTGGAGAAAGATGGTCCCTAAGTACCAGGCCCTGACAAATAGTCATGTTCCAGATAAGGCTACACCAGCTGAAGCAGTACAGAAGCCCTTCTAGTTATGGTCTCCACTAGCTTTTTGACCAGGAGCTAAGAGTAAAGGAAGACCATCAGATCTGAAGTCTGATCTTCCTGGTGAAACCTATCTTCATCAAGTCAATGATAATGCAATCCTAAAATTAGATGGCATCTGCTATTTCATCTTGTTTGGCTTGAGTCTGATTTTCCCCATTAATATCCTGACAATTTCCAAATGGCAGATGATGATTTCCACTACCTCTCTCAATGACCCAAGATATGGATGGGGATATATATTTTAAGAATGCAGAACCCAGGAACAGCAGCATCAAATTGGGCAGACCGCTAGACTGGTGATAATGGCATCTTTTTACCCCATTCACCCTTCAGACATGCTGCTACAAGCATGTCCACTCTGTGCAAATGCTGCTTTTAGTTTGGCATTGCAGTTCTAGCAACAAAAAAAAACAACCCCATGTGCTAGCCAAGCTGATATAAAGGCTTCTCCAGAAAAACAAAGTTATCTTATCAACCAGATGAAGGTAGCCTTTGTCGTGATTCCGTGCCAGCCTGTGTTCCCAACAGCTGAGTCTGAGGAATCTGAGGAGGAGGTGGAGGAGGCATTTGAAGGGCCATCAGGGTCAGAGGGAGGCTCTGATGAATTACAAGACTCACGGTTTGATGAAGAACCTGGGCCCTCCAGTCGTGTTCCTGATGAAGCTCAGCTGTGTGAGGAGAATGAGTCAGATTCGGAGGACTCACACCTGATGGACATGCTAATTGATGCTCGCACACGCCGGCAATTAGTGAGAGTAAATCAGCAGCAGTCAATATGACAACTCCAGGGAAAAAGGAGAAGGCACTGAGAGGCAACACCTTGGGGCTGCTGTATAAAAAGAGGAGGTGTGGGCGGTGCTGGTTGCTGAAGGCAACTGTTTTCAAAGTACTTCAGGGGATCCTGTTCTGTTCGTCTTGCCTGTGACTACTCTTCTGTTTGCATTGTGTTTCATGTGGACTATTTCCTCCATTTGGATGGTGTTTTGCTGCTTTTGTTTCTGGACTATTTGTCAGGTTTGTCACCCATATTAAAAGGGGTTTGCTTTGTTTAAGTCTCCAGCCTATTTTATCAACAGGGGTTTGGTCCTTGTGCCTTTAACAAGGACGGCTAGGCTGGGATAGAACAGCCTTCAAGTTCAATGAAGGCTAGGAAAAGATGAATATTTAGATTGTTTCATAGGCAGGAAGTCAAATAATTATCTACTTCATATTAGTCTTAGTGGATTTCAGGGCCTTAGTTTGAACAATCCAATTAAAAGCAGGATCTGTTCCACTTCCTTAGCAGAAGAAGGACATAGTGTAGTATCCTGATGGAGACCAAGCATAACTACAAGGGAAATGGAGACCAAGCATAACTACAAGGGAAATGGAGATGTGTTGAGAAGGGAAACAAAGTCCCTTAGTTCTGAAAGACTGGTTATTGTTCAGGATCTCTGCATGAAGCTGCTTGTCTGAAAAGGATGGGCTACTTGGGCGCTTAATCACTGTTTGCTTACTCCTCTGTTTTTCATTTAGCTTAAGAAATAGGAGAATTCTCATGCCAGTTGCCTTGTATCTGATGCCAATTTCATGACTCCCAATAGAAAGCTAAATATATCTCTTCAATTTGCACTTGAGAAGCATATTGCTGCATATATAAATAGACAAACATGTCTTATTAGTCTATTTTAGACTTCATGAGAGCAACTTTGCACTAATTCCAAAGTGCCATGTTTTAGAGAGTTTGAATAAGAGAGAAATTATTGCTGTTGTGGTTTAGGCACTTCTCTAACTCTTCCATGGAGTTCCCAGGAGAGTCACAGACCACTTGGGAATACAGCAACTTCTTAACTTTTTTCGCAATGAAAATAGTCCCAGTTAAGACCCTGCTAAGTTCAAATAAAGATTTATTTATTTATTTATTTATT
>NW_015386540.1:519152-558828 GCF_001527695.2 Protobothrops mucrosquamatus
CATTTTGTTTTAGAAATCATGCACAGATGGCTTCTACTGTGAGTTGTGGTTGACTGAAGGTGTCCTTGCAAATGAACAGAGAAGATGACCACTGTGAATAATGAAAAACTGGTGAGTATACCAGGCCTTTGAAACTCTCTGGAAAAGGACAGAATGGGAGATCACCCAAGTGTGTTCTGAAGTCAGCTTCCCATGAGGAGACAATGAAACAGGTTGCCCGTGGATTTGAGCACCAGAAGCTTATGGAAACAACATCTTTGCTCTCATAGCAGCAGAACCTTTAATAAGGACTAAGCCAGTCAACCACATTTTAATCACATTCAATATTGGGTTTAACAATTTTATGGATATTAAAGACCTTCAAAATGGCAAGCTTAATTTGACACGGTGAGTTTTACCTTCTTCCAATTTAAGAAATTTTAAATTTTAAGCATTTATGAATTTAAAATAATATACCAATGGTAAAAAGCAAAAAAAAAAAAAAAGATTTAAAAAGAATTAAACAGAGTGGGATACCAGAGAGACCGGAATATGGGTTATTTTTGCTATAAGATTTGAGAAACAAATGTGTAATTAAATATACTCATGGGGAATAACTGAAATGAAACTTTCTGTATTTCAGGAAGGATACAGATTTCAATGGATAAATTTTTAGAAGATAATGAGAAAAACTTTAAAAATAAATTTGCCTGACACAGCCATTATAGATTTTGAAGGCATGGAAATTGCCAAAATGGGAATGCAAAAGGCAAATAAAAAAACGGATCTGGACATAGAACAGTTGAGACAGGAAATCTGGAGGCTCCATCATGAGATTTACAAAGTAGGCTGGTGAAAACTTGAATGCTAAAGATTGATGAAAGATCAAAATCTGCAGTGCCATTGGAATGATTTAAAGCAGTGGTTCTCAACCTGTGGGTCGGGACCCCATTTGGGGTCGATCGACCATTTCACGGGGGTCGCCAAGCAAGGCTGTCCGCCATTTTTTTTTGTCCGCCATTTTTTTTGTCCACCATTTTTTTCCCCTTTTCTGGCGGGTGCCTTACCTCCCTTGGGCTGGGCCAGCTGGTGGTTGGCCTGCTCCGTCTCTGCCGCTTGCCAGCTACGCCTCGGCCGGCGCAGGGGGCGGAACCACGCATGCGCAGTGCTCCCGGGCAGGGAAAGTCCTCGACTTACGACCGGTTGGATAGTCCTTAACTTATGACCGGTTTAGTCCTCGACTTACGACTGGTTTAGTCCTCAACTTAAGACCGGTTTAGTCCTCGACTTACGACTGGTTGGGGTCGCGGCATTAAAAAGATTGAGAACCACTGATTTAAAGGTTAAGATTGTGAAGAGTGGGGGGGGGGAGAATATAAGGTTGGAGTATTTGTTCAAGGATAAACTGTTTGATATTTCTGGTAACTACTAATGTATTTTTTGCTGAACCAGGACTGAAAAAAATAACACTTTCTGAATTGCATATGAATTAAAATTAGGCTATGGGGAGAACAGTGTTTTATCTGTAACTTTAGAAGATGGTTAAAAATTATTATATTAGCTTGTGCTCAATGTGATGAAGCCACTTTATTATCTTTGTTGCCTTTTTATTTTATTTTATTTTATTTTATTTTATTCTTTTATCTTCATTTTTCTATTTTCTGCACTTTTTCTTTTTTCTTGTAGATTAATTTTTTTACAATTATTACTCTAAAACCTCAATAATTTTTTTAAAAAATATATATTTTTTAAAAAATCATGCAAAGACAATTTTGGATAAATCTTGCTATATCCATTATGTACAGCTCAGATAAATTCTTCAAAAAATGGAATGGAACCAGCACAGATATGTAAGCGACACAGAGTCATTTGGCTGAGCTGGGCAGCTATTGAGATTGATTGATTGATTGATTGATTGATTGATTGATTGAATGAATGAATTGGTAATTATGGTGACCCCTTGGTTATAACTTTAAAATTTCCAAAGCAGCAGGATATGGAACATCTGTTAATTTTTCTTCCTTTCCTAATCCTTCTCCCAACTTCACATGTTTGGTTGAAATATTGTATATGTATTTCAGGGTAAAAGTGACTAATTCTCCAGTTTTATTTTCAACCATAGAATAATTGTAGGCCAACAAGACCCATACAAATTTTCCTCCTTCCCTTCCCATCAACCTTTTCCAGTTCTTATGGCATACTATACTACCATTGGATATAGAAACTTCTTGGAAGAAAGTATAAAAAATTCTTTATACTTTGCATCTTCAATATTTGAACTTGCAGTTTGCCATTTCCACATGCCCTCATCTGTAAAGCCACATGGTTATGCATTAATTCATGATGAGATCATGAGAGAAAAGAAAGATAAACCATAATACAAATGCTGTTAGAAAAAGCAAATTTCACTGTCATATCTACAAAGAGGACAATATTGTTGGCAATAGGAATCTTAGGTGTTTTCAGCCTAATTTCTCTAATGAAGGTACCATATATTTGTGAAAAGCTACTAATTTATCCCATCTTATGTCAATAATCTTACAAATGTCATAGCTCTTCCCCCTCCCCCCAAGTCTTCCTCCATAAGTATTAATAATCCTGTGATGATTTAAAATGTTTAAATATTAAATCAAACCAAAACATGTTAAATAGCTCTTGCTTAGAGATGCCTGATGCTAGCAATTTCTTTATAGAGTTAAATCATATTAAAGCAAATTCAGCACAAAGAGATTTAAAACAAACCTTTTGCCTTAATGCAATAATGCTATTCATATGTGATCAAGAAAACAATGCAATGGTATTGAAAAGTCCATACAGCACCATAAACCAAAACAAAACAAAACACAAGCACAGCAACTTGTTATTCACTTATCATACTATTCAGGAGTCCATTTGCATCCACCAATATCTCACTATGTACCTTGTCACTACAATTACATTTAGACCATTCGTAATATTCCAAGTTATTTATCTCTCCCATAAAAGCCTTTATTGAGTGAAAACAGTTTGCTTACAAAGACATTGGAGTGTGATGCTTTGTAGTTTTGTAGCTGCTGGCCTATCAGACCTCCCCCCCCCATTTTTTTGGGTTAAGATTTATACAGTGACCTAAACATTTCCTTTTTATCCCAGGATGGGTGCTGAGGGTGAAAGTTCCTTTTTTGGGGACCATCACTGAAAAAACAAACAAAACAAAGTGCTCCTTCGGTTGGCAAAGATCTGACTTCAACAGGTAGGATTCAGCCAATTGGTGGATATGTTTAATTGGCCATGGCCATTCCCAGTTCTCTAGCAAGTGACCTATATACTATGCATGTGAATGTGACCTTGACAGACAGGTAATATGCTCACATGGTTCATTTTCCCTTCTTCTGTTCTGTTATTGATCATATTCCTTTTGGGAAGGGTTGAGAGTTTGTATTGCTACTTTTTATAGTTAAGGAATATGGAATTGTTTGCAATTTGTGTGTATTCTTTTTTAAAAAAATGAAGTAAACTAAGCAAATGTAAAAGTGTAAATGTAAAAATATATATGATAAATTCATACCAGAAATGGCTGTGTTGCACTCCAGACTAAGATGATATATGGTATAAGAAGGAGATAGAACATAGACTAATAGGGAGGGAAGTCTCCTAGTTCAACTCCCTGCTCCAGCAGGAGACCATGGATCTTTCTGGATAAATGGCTGTCCAGTATCTTCTTAAAAACCTCAAATGATGGAGCTCTCACAATTTTGATGTTCTAACCATTACTTCTTGTCCTGCTCTCAGATGCTTTGGAGAAGCCCTTTTCTCTATGACAGCCCTTCAAGTACAGATCCCTGCTTTGTCTGAACATACCCCCAAGCACAAAGGTGTTTAATTCCCTGTGGAACTTTAGAAAACTTCCTGATCTATGCAATCTCAGGAAACCTCAACAAAAGAAGGGTAAAGATTGTGCACATTTGAGCAAAAAGGAGCAGGTGTTCAGCTGTGAAATAAGTCGTTGAAACATGTACACCTATGAACCCCAAATGAGCATAATGGGGCTTTTATGGCTTTATGGCTCTCAGTAAAATACTAATTAGGATTTAAGCTTGAAAGCTCCCTCCCTCCCTTCCTTTCTTTCTTCCTTTCCCTTACAGCCAGGTTAACATGTGCCTGTAGAAAACACACACACACAAATACTACTTATTGCTAATTAAACAAGGCCAAAACTTATATGCCACCAAACCGCTATCGCTTTTTTAAAAAACAGACAATATAATTGGCTGCTAATTGCAGATATCTAAGGATGTAAGGAAATTATGGATATGTACAGATTGTGTTTAGGAAGGTTATTTTTTAAAAAAAAATGAATAGGGCTTTAAATAATTTATTGCTTTTGCTATAAACTGAAGTTAATCAGAGTAATATTTAGGTATCAATTGCATTGTGACATTAAGTAAAAAAAGATAAATTACTAAGCAGGTTTTTGTGACCAAAAGTGTTCTGCCATCTCATGTTCTCTGGATGTGTTGGACTTCACCTTCCATAATCTTCAGCCAGTTAAAGAGAAAGAAGGAAGAAACTTCCCTCCATTTTCTTGATTGCATACAATAAATGCAACATGCTAAGCCTCTGACTTGTAACAACTAAATATAATCCTGGGACTGGTAAATATTAGCCCAAAACTGCCATCCTAGCTGTACTTACTAGGAAGCAAATCCTAGGGATTTATTTCTGAGTAAACAAGTTGAACATGAGGCTAGCAGAATCTTCTCTGCTTCAGTGCAAAAGTTCTGAATAAATCATATTTTCACTTTCTGGCATATATAATTTATAATATATATATATATGAAAAATATGATTTTGGCTGCTGTAAAGGTCAACACCATGACCCCACAAATATAGAAATAAAAAAAATGTCAGCTTCCCTATGTCTATGAATTGGAAAACCTAATTTTCCCATTTGCCAATTATTATCCAAATGGTAGAAAAGTGAGATGATTGGAGGATTTCTTGCACATTTTTATTAGGTGTACTGATCATACTAAATTTAAAAAAGGAAAGAAAGAAAGAAAGAAAGAAAGAAAGAAAGAAAGGAGAAAAGGAAGGAAGGAAGGAAGGAAGGAAGAAAGAAAGAAAGAAAGGAGAAAAGGAAGGAAGGAAGGAAGGAAGGAAGGAAGGAAGAAAGAAAGAAAGAAAGAAAGAAAGAAAGAAAGAAAGAAAGAAAGAAAGAAAGAAAGAAAGAAAGAGAAGTGCACATCTCTGTTTTCAAATGAAGGAAGTAAAACTATTTCTGTTTTCTCTTTTGAAATGAGAGTTAGGCTTTGTGTATATGGGGAGGCTATCTGGTTGGCCTAGCATGCTAATCATTGGAGTGAAGGTCAGGAGTTCTGCCTATAACTCAAGTAATGCCCATGGATGCCCAGATCTAATTTCTTTTTATTGCTACTGCACTGGCTGCACTGATAAATAGCATCATATTTTCTTGTTTTCAGCAAAAGGGCTATGAGAGGACTCTGTGGCTTAAAGCAGCTATCCATAAGTTGGTGCCTTCCAGAAACATTGTGATTTTAATTCTCAGAAATCCTTAGATATATTCGTTATTGGAATGAGAGTTGATACACTAGGAGATATAAAGGGCAATGGGTACCCTTTATCTCATTGTGAGTGTGCTACAGTGGTCTGCCCTTGTGTGGGTGCCTTTGAAATTATTGGAAAATTAGTGTGAGTAATTTGCACACAAGGTTATACCTGTATATGCCAGTCAGTCCTTGGATTTTCAGATTAGAGGAAGCATGCAAGCCAGTCTGTTCAGCCAGCAAAATATAGCTTGAGATTTAGTTAACATTCTCATGTTCATGCAGTTTTTGCCTTGCCAATTGGTACATATGCTACTGCATATAATCAGGCAGAAACCCCATACTCACCTGCAGTGCTGTTACCCAGTTGGGTAATGAAATGTCTACAGTCAAACAACCAAGTTTAGCACCAAGAATGCCATGATATATAAACACATTTTAAAAGGTTCCCCATTTTATTGGCTACAGAAATAAATTATTGGGAGACATACAAATCTTTTAAATAAATGGATAAAAGAGTTAATAGAGCACTATGTGGCCAAGAGATCAAGATATTGATCAGTCCAACTATTAGTTGATTTACAAATCAGCATGTAATGTATGCTGGGTAGCACTGAGAGATGATAGGGGTCACCACAATATACATTTTCTTTAAATTGGATGTGTGGCAGGATTTACAGCTTTGGAATTGGACTGGAACCTTGAAGCTTATGAAGACCCCACTTTGTGGAGAAGATGCTACACTCTTACAGTATCCTGAAATTCTCAGTTGGTTTGCCTTCAGCAATTTCAAAACTGATTCAGAGAAGAATTACTTGAAGTGATAGAGTTACATGAAATGACCTTGACTTCATATAGATGACATCATATAATAATACATAATGGGTGGGGAGGATTCTAAGTTTTTGAGAGGTCCTAGGAAATTTTAAAAATTGCATTAGTTCTCATCCATTCCTTGATGCCTCCTGGAGGAGGACCCCCTAATCTTCCACAAGAACACAAAAGAACCCAGTATCAGAATGTACTGTATACAGAGTCTCTTCCAAGATACTCTGAACAAATATTGTGGTAAAGGTGGTCATTAAAAGGTATATTGGCTGTAACAAAGGAGCTAACCTATGTGACTCATCTCATCATTTTGCTCAATAGTGGAGGATTTTAAAGCCCTTTCCTCTGAGACAGGGGATGGAATAGAGCTATTATCTACTAAAAAGGAGCAGTTATGGAATATGAAGATGCCCCCCCCCTTTAATTTTACAGCATCTTTTCCCTTCCTTAAATTGTGAAACTTGCAACTTTTAAGTTTCTCAAAAAAGAATGTCATCCTGATGTTTTACAATATGTATTTACATAACACATAGCATCTTGGTATTTCTCTTTTAGGATAAGCTATGTCATGCAATGTATAGAAAAGAGTAGGGAAACAGTATGGAAAAGAAATAGGAGACAAGAGATCAGGAAAAAAATAAAAAAGAAATCTAATTCAATTTGATTTACACCAGCACTATTCACATTAATTTTCCATGTTTTTCTACCCTTGTAGACCATTCTTGTTTTCAACAGATCCACCCACCGCTTAATCACTGCATGTTGTTCTTTAAACTTTTTGCTTCTCCTATTTTCTGAAACTCATCAACAGCATCCAACCATAAATTTCTCAGTCTTCCCTTTCAACCCACTCGCTATTCCTTCACAATTTTTTATCTTACTAGAAAGCACTAAAAAGCAGTATCTATTTAAAATTGATGCTAAGGTAGGCAGTGATCAGTAATAATAGGGATGAGCAAACTGCATCTTGATCAGCCTATTTCTCTCAACCACATTTCAAAAGCCTTGATAGTAAGCTTTTCAAATCCGGCAGGAGTCTTCATTTACCCCTTTCCCAATAGTCAACTAGGCAATAGGGGAAAAAAAGGGGGGGGGAAATAGTGATATGGCTGTGGGAGATAGTGGGATGGAGATGGTGATATGGCCAGGGAGCAAGGGATTGCCAAATTGCTGAGACCTGTAAACATTGCAAGAGTTAAATTTCTTTCACAGTGGGATATTGAAATGCAATCTCTTTCAGATCACTCTTTGGAGAATGGGCACCATTTATTTGTGTTTTTAAATATATTTACCTTTAAACACCAGATCCAAACCCAATAAATAACAGCATTTCCCACTGAACTCTCTCCTTACAGTGCCAACATTTGTCTCCAGTGGGGTGAAAAGAAAAGTAAGAAAATTGAAGGCATTATAAAACCCAGCTTTGGATGGGCAAACTACATTGAACTACAATGTTTGCTCTCCCCGTCCTACCTTGAAAAGATGTATTTGGACTAACATCATGTAAAATGATCTGAAAACAGATCTATGGAATTGCTCAAACTCTCCATGTTTGATTCTATTGAAAGATTAATTTAAAGATCACCATTTAAATGAAATTATACATATAAATCTGAAGAAGAAAGGAAGTGTGAGCAGTTAAGTACAGGGTAATAAAAGAAGGAAATATAAAGTTATCTTATAAAGTAGAAGCAAATCAATGGCTTTGGTAAACATGTGATTTTATAACAAGTGCTATTTCGGACACTGATCAGGTTAAATCAGACATGTCAAACTCGTGATGTCACGTGACGTCGCACGACATATCGGAGCTTTTTCCCCATTGCTGGCAATGGGATGGGTGCAGTTTCCTCGTGACATGTCTGGCTCACGGGTCGGCAGTTTGACACCCTTAACTTAAAGGAAGGCAAAGACAAAAGAACAAAACTGGTCTTCTGTTTAATATTTACCCCCTCCCTCATCCAATTTTACATCAACTGATGTGATTGTTGATATTAAGTCTTCTTCCCTTTTTATCTCTTGCAGCTGATTATATCTTTCTGCTCTATCATCCAGTGGCCAATTGTATGCCAATAGGTTCTTTAGGATTAAAGTCAATAAGCACAGCCATAGAGCAAAGAGCTCAAAAATTTACTGAAGTGATATAAATTACAAGAGAGTTTACTGAAAGTTTCGTGTGCCAGCAGGAATATAGCATTTTCCTGGTTAGGTCTGTGCTGAAGTTTCCACTGTACTCTGAGTTCTGTCACTTTAAATATTTTTTCAGACATGAAGAAAGTTGAATATAATTTGGCACAAGATAAGATTGTTAGTGAGTAACCAGAAGAAACACAGAGTGCAAAGGTACAAAAGTAACACAATATGGGGTGATACAGGATAATATGGAACCAAGAGATCACACTACTACAATTTTCCACCTGAATACTATATTTACTTCCTGCTTTTGTCTACATTTTCTTCTATTTTGCCACTTAACTGTCTTTAATAATTGCTGATATTGAATAAAATATATTAAGCTATATATTTTGCTAGCAAAACTGCATGGTGTGGGTGCTTGTTCTGATCTGGATGTCGTGATTGACTGGGAGTGTGCTGGGTGTAAACCAAACTGGAAATTACCCACAGTAATTTTCCAGCAAGAAGCAAAACCTTTGGATGCATACTTTAATGCTTGGGGAAAATGGGAGGTGGGGGGGGGGACAATACAAAATACTGCCAGAACTAGATAGTAGTGAAAGTACAGGAACTCAAATAATCAGTTACAATGAGAAAAGCCTGCCAAAACGATAACTATCGGGTCTCAAAAAGTTTAAAGAAACTGGATCATTGAATAGACAAAAGTGTCATTCAGTCATCATCAAAAATTCTTTTAGGGTCAAACTACATATTAGTGTAATCTCAAACGTTGCTTAGAAAGACAACTGTTATTATAGCATGGGATTTACCTGGCCTGCCAATTGTGTTGCACTATGGTCTTAATAAGTCTCTTTCTTGTAGCAAAGCACAGGTCTCTCTCTCTTTCCCCTCCCTCCCTGTCCCCATCTCTGTCTCTGCCTCTGTTTCTCTCTTGAGATTTCCTGACTGTGATCTTAACTTGGCTTCATGGGTCTTATACCCTATGTTTTCCCCAAAATAAGACCAGGTCTTATATTTTTTTGGACCAAAAGACCGATTAGGTCTTATTTTCAGGGGATATTTTATTTTGCGGCCACCTGCCTGCACCACCATCTGCTTGCCTGGAGCCACAATGAATTACAGGGCTTCCCAGGGTAGACGCACTTTTCGCCTGGATAGAGAATTGACAGAGACTGGAAGCTTTGTCTATTTGCAAATAGGACACTTTCAAACGGAGTGATTAGCTCCTTTTCAAAGCGCCCCATTTGCAAGCAGATGAAGCTTCCAGTCTTCATCATTTCTCCATCCAGGCAAAAAGTGTTTGGGTGTCTATGGGGAGACTTGTGCTGTGACACCAGCAGCAGGTGGAGGCAGAGGCACGGGGGGGAAAACAGGCGAGCCCAATGTGTCCCTCACTCTGTCCCACCATCTCTTGGCTTACCCACGGCTGCGCCAGGATCACCTGCCTCTCTTCCATGCCTCTGCCTCCACCTGCTGCTGGTGCCACCACACAAACCTCCCATGAGCCTCCTGTGAGTCAGGCAGCTGTGCAGTATGTCCAGAACTCCTGCTTTCCCCCCCCCACATCTGCCTCTGTGCTCAGACTTACCTGTGCTGCACCAAGGGGATGGCAGGCTGTGGCTTCTGCCAGACATCATTGGCCCCTGTGTGTTCACCACCTCTTGTGCTGGCCACGCCCATTCCCCAGGCTTATTTTTGGGGTAGGGCTTATTTTAGGCCCACCCCAAAAATCAGGATAGGGCTTATTTTCAGGGTGGGTCTTATTTTCAGGGAAACATGGTAAAAACAATCACAACTACTGACTTTGCCTTACTCCACAAGGCAATTCAGTGTCTAAGTATGTCATCTACACAAGATGTCCTCCAAAAGAATTCTCTTTAATTCTTTAAAGCACATTTCAAAGGTACCAAGCTGAGGAAAGATGATTTACATAATAAAGAAAAAACAGCTGTGAAATACAGAAAGACAGACAAAGACCAAGAAAGAGAGTTTTAAAGCCATACCATATGAAGAAGATGATTTCTGGCCACTAGGGAAATCAGCTTTCATTCTTTTGCTCAGGTCAGAAGCATAGAGGAAGCTATATTTGTGACTCTTACTTTGCTATTTCTCATTGATAATATAGAAATGGGTAAAGCAGGAATGAGGAAGCCCTTCATTTTCCTTAATGACCATTGATCTGTAGCTACATGAAAGGCAGATTTGGAACTGGGATAAAATCTCTAAACCTAGCCCCAAACAGTTCATTAGCTTTACTTTATAGAAGTGAAATGGGTGCATTGGTGATCTAATTTACATAGCTGGTGTGAGAGCACCCACAAAAACATTTGTAAAACACAATGAGACTTAATTGTGGCAATACCCAAAGGTTAGTTGCAGAGGAGAATTATGTACTGAATTTATCTCCTTATTTCTTCCATATGTTCGAGGAGGAGGAGGAGGGGCAATTGGGACTGGAAGTAGCTGGGTGAATGAAAGCGACTGCCCAAGTATTCTCAAAACAGACTTCAGCCTTTTTCTAAAGTGGCTTCCAGAGTGACTGCAAGGTATGGTCATGATAAATCCTCATTTATTTTAATATTATACTTTCCCTTATTTATTTTCAAATAAATATAATAATTTCCTTCTATGTACGTTTCAGGGGGCATCTCAAAATAAAGATTTCAGATTTTATCTTTATATAGACACTGGTTAAACAGGATTATTTTTATTCAGAAGAAGAAAAATGGCATCTTAATTAGGCTGTTGTAACCTCACAATGAAGAAAAACCTTTTCGTCCTTGAAATCAGAAAACTCAAACAAACTGAGAGATTCCTAATGTAGGAGAGGGTCTCCAATATGTTTTTGCATGAATGATAATTTAGCCTGTTCTGATCAGAAAAAAAAACATATTCATGTAAACAGAAAGAACCAAATAGCTTCCTTCCTATTTTCTCAATGTTCTATGTACTAAGAAAAGGATTTAAATAAATAAATAAATAAATAAATAAATAAATAAATAAATATCTGACCTGCTGCATTTTAGGCTTTGTATATGTATCAAGTAACATTACTGTTTAAGGGTCTTGAAAGAAAACGAAAAAGTTCAGTAAACTGACCCAGGCCAGGAGTTTCCAAAGGATGTGGCCAAAAAATGGCAGCTGTGATAGGGCACTCCATACATTTTTTAATGTGCATTGCAGCCCCATCATAGCTGATATCTTGCCTTTTTTTGCCCATGCCATGCAGATAGCCATGCCCAGCCTCAGTAACTAGCTGGCTTTGGTTGATCTAGAGAGCTAAGTAGTTCATGGCCATTATTATTTGGGTGGGAAAACTCCTCATGAGACTAAAGCTTTAGACTAGGCTTTAGACCATGGCAAACCACTTCTGCACCATGCCAAGAAAACACTATGGATGTGTCATGTAAGTCAGCAAACAGTAGAGCTCAATTTGAAGGCAACATTAATATTGTTTAACTTCACACAGCTTTTGCTTGATTTATTAAGTTTGGCTGTGCAGAGTATTTTTCTGTCAGTCCATTATAGTTGAGTGGCTGATACATTTAAATGAATTAGTAATACTACCTTCAACCTGCCCTTGCAATGTAAACTGTATACAGGTAGTCCTCGACTTATAACAGTTCGTTTAGTGACCGTTCAAAATTACAACCACACTGAAAAAAAGTGACTTATGACCATTTTTCATACTTACAATCTTTGTAGCATTCCCATGATCATCTGATCAAAATTCAGATGCTTGGCAACTGGTTCCTACTTATGACTGTTGCTGTGTCCCAAGGTCATGTGATCACCTTTTGCAACCTTTTGACAAGCAAAGTCAATGGGGAAGCCAGATTCACTTAACAACTGTGTTACTAACTTATCAACTGCAGTGATTCACTTAAAAACTGTGGCAAGAAAGGTCATAAAATGGGACAAAACTCACTTAACAATTGTCTCACTTAACAGTAATTTTGGGCTTTATTATGGTCGTAAGTCGAAAATTACCTGTAATCAACAAATAATGACTGCTGGTTTTTTTTTAAAGTGGGCTCAAATATTAATGTTTAGCTTGGCTCCTGGATATGGTCATTGGTAGTCATGTTTGCCCAAATAGCAAAAAGATTCTGGAAATGCAATTTATCTAAGGGTCTTTGTTGGCTGGCTGAGATCATATGAGCAAAAGAGGATCCTTACCAATAGTTGATGTGGTCCAGCATCCAGTGAATTCATGAAGCTTACAAACATGGACAGGATGGGATGGTAGCCCTCTTTCCTATCACTCCCCAGAATACAATATTGAAGATATTCTGTCTACCTGTGATTCCAAATATAGGAACAGCAGTTATTGCTAACTTGAACCTCCTGAATTTATATGTAGTTCTTTTAAATGAATTCAAACTGGCAGTCATCATCACATATATTGGCAGCAAATTCAGTAACTGATTATGCATTATATTAGGGAGGTACTTCAACCTATTCTTTCTGGAGCTTCAAGGCTTAGCATTGTGCCAAAAGGAAGAGAACAATCTTGGCTTACATCATGTATAATTTCATATAACTTTATCACGTCTGCTCTTTGGGGCCACTTTTTCTAACTTCAATACCTTTTTGTAGATGCAGAATTGTATACTAACATTTTTTAGTTCTTTGTGATGAGAAGATGAAAATTGTGAAACATCTGAGTTTGCTTGTTAACATGGCCTTTTTAATTCTTCATATGCTGCTGGCAGCTTAAAAATCAATAATAATATGCTATTATGGAGCCACCAGCTATTCTGGAACCCAGCATCCTTATGTATGTCTATGAAACCCCTCTGCTTTTTTAAGAAGCTGTGGTGGTGCAGTGGTTAGAATGCAGTATTGGAAGCTGACTGCCCACTACCAGGAGTTTGATCCTGACCAGCTCGAGGTTGACTCAGCCTTCCATCCTTCTGAGGTTGATAAAATGATTGTTGAGGGCAATATGCTAACTTTGTAAACCACTTAAAGAATAGAGAACTATGAAGTGGTATATCAGTCTAAGTGCTGTATGCCTGCAAACTCTACAAATGGAACTGACAATAGAGTGGAAAGTGGAAAGAGCGGAAAGAAAGAAGTCAGGCATCCTTGGTGTATTTCAGAGAATCAGCTGTTTCAAAGACTTTCGGACCAAATGGAACACTTGTCATCCTTTTGGGGTTAATCACATATATCAATACCTATCTTTTTCTGAATACCTTTTGTTACATTTATAACTTACTTTTTTCTTTTAAATACAGTAGTTCTTAAAAGTCTGTAAAACTCTTCTGAATTTTCAACATTTCTGCATACATTTGTTCTAAAACTTGATCTGTTCTCCACATATCCCAAAACTACATAAAGGGAACCCAATTAAACAAATGAGTCTAACAAATGAGTTAGAATAATTTGATAATGATTTTATTCTGAAAATTCAAAAGGTTCACAAATTTTAAGTACCAATGAATATGGTTTCTCTTTTCTCTCTCATTATATATGGTGTGTGTGTGTGTGTGTGTGTGTGTGTGTGAGAGAGAGAGAGAGAGAGAGAGACAGAGAGAGAGAGAGAGACAGAGACAGAGACAGAGAGACAGAGAGACAGAGAGACAGAGAGACAGAGACAGAGACAGAGAGAGACAGAGACAGAGACAGAGACAGAGACAGAGACAGAGAGAGACAGAGACAGAGACAGAGAGAGAGACAGAGAGAGAGACAGAGAGACAGAGCAACTTAGCAACATTCAGGGACTGAATAAAGAATTTAGATGGTGGTCTTCCCAGTCATAAACAGTATTTCCATAATATGTTTATCTTAGATACTGTTAACAGATGAACCTTAAGTAACATTATACATGTTAGGTAAACCCAAAGTGTCTGTCAATACTGGTATGCAAAATCTGGAAATTGGAACCAAGTCTGCTTTATTTTATTTATCATATTTATATACCACCCATTTCAAAGAAATTGAATCTGGACAGCATATAATAAAATGTATCATTGCATTTTAAACAACTTGTAAAATGTTACAAAAATACTCTAAAACATAAACATTATTATTACAAAAATACTAAAAAGGGTAGGAAGACCACAGATGTTATACTCAGTGTCAACACCTCATTAAATCCTCATCTCTGTGATAACCATCAAGTTTTAAGTGACTTCTAGCAGGATGTCAAAGGGGGCAAATCTCACGTCAGGGGGGATGAGCACAGAGCAGGGGCCACATTTGACAGGATCCACGAGACAAACTTTTTCTCCCTTAGCAGATGGGACGCAGAGCATGCCTCGTCTGGCAGACTTGGGGCAGGCAGAAATAATCAGGAAGATATCCAAATAATTACTTGTTTCAAATTCCTGTTCATGCCAGTGGGTAATGATGGCTTTTTCAGGTTTACACAATGCAATTAGCTTTATAGATCCAATTCTATTACTCAGGCTCTTTAGATAAGCATGTTGTTTGAATTCCATCATAAGATGATGGTTTAATTCAGAAATGAATCTGTGGAGGGTTATGGGCCATATGCATGTGGAGGTCGCTGGTATGATGCCCAATGCCCATAAGATACACTTGCCCTGAACATCTGCTGTTAACAAACTAGTTATAGTCCACCACACTGCTATCTTTGTCTCTTTGACTTGCAAGATAGGCTTATCAGGTAGACCAGACATGAAACACAACCAGATGAGCTAATTCTACTTTATTGTAAGACTATATTAACATAATTTTGCAAGTCTGACAGTCCAATTCTCCCTATTTCCTTTATACCCTGAGAAATTGAGGAGGGTCTCCTCTGAGCCTTTTGCTCCCACCCACTATCCAGCTGCAGACTATGATGCCTCTTATCTGACCATTCCCTAGGCAGCATCTCTGGGACCAGTCTGCCAAGGTCATTCCCATATACACATTACACAGGGTGACTGCCTGTGTTGGTTCTTGCAACAACTTTTTAAGAAGTGGTTTGCCACTGCCTTCCTCTTAGGGCTGAGAGAGTATGTGTATAACTGGGTCAAAATCGCCCAGTTGGCTTCATCTCAAAGGCAGCACTAGAACTCATAATGCCCTAGTTTCATGTCGGCTGATTACAAAACTGAGTGTCCTTTGAGTCTCTAACATAAAGCAAATGAATCAATGTCAATGAATATTATAAAACACCGTGCTCATCTAAAGCATATTATAGTGCCCATCTGTATTAACAATATGCATGAACATTTTCTATTTATAATTAATTAGACTATATGAACCAATAAGATGCATTTAAGATATCTGCCTTCATGTTGATGAGTAGGTTCTAAGAAATAAGAAAGACTCTTAATGTAATGCACTATATCAGTAAGAACATGTTATAGGAGTATTACAACCTCTAAAGTGACCTGTGATTTTCAAGATGCTTGTTTCAAGTAAGAAAACTTTTGAAAGCTTAGTCCTGTCCTAATGGAATCTGTGCCAATGTAGACTCAGGGTCTTCGGCAGCTGCCTAAAACCAAACATGATTCTTTTACAAACAAAATTCTTACAGAGCTCTGTGTAGCACACTTTATTGAGAAGAATGGGATGTGGTTACAAATATTTCAGCAAATGAATGGAGAATAAATCAACATCCTCTTCCCTGTGTTGAAACTTCAGTAATTGGAAGACTACCATTATGTGTCTTCTCTTCTAAACATAATGTGGACCCCTTATCATCTTTGCTGCTCTTCTCTGAACTCTTTCTAGGGCATCAGCACTTTTTTTGTATCATGGTGACCAGAAGTGAACCAGTATCAATAGTGCAGTATAGAGCAATACTATCACTTTCCATACTCTTGATGCTATTTCTCTGTTGATGCAGTCTAGGACTGTGATGGCTTTTTTGGCAGCTGAAGCATACTGCTGACTCACAATTAAGTGGTGATCCACCAGGACACCAAGATCTCTCTCACAAGACACTACTGTTGAACCAGGCACTGCCTATTCTATACCTATACATTTGGTTTTTCCTTCCTAAGTCCAGGACCATACTGCATCTTCTTGGATAAAACCCAGTGCTGACATTTGTTAAGATCCTTTTCAATTTTGATCTGATGAGCATTCTTTCATCTAAGAAGTTTATGAAAATAATTGAGAATCGCTGGGACCAATATGTTCAGATTAATTGATAATTTTCTAGTTTCCACAATTAGACAGAAATCTAGGTGAGGACAGATAAAATCAGAATAGTGCAATTACATTTTATTATCTAGAACTATATTCTATTGACATATTTTAGAATTGTGCCAGCTCATTTAGTCAATGCATTTCACTGCTAATGGTTCATGTGAGAGTAAGGGGAAACAGTTACAATATAGAGATGTATACTGTTCCACCTTCACGAGAGTGCAAGGAAAATGGACAAGAATGTCCTTATAAATAGGTTTCTCAATTGAATATAGGTAGTCCTCAATTTATGACAACTGAGCCCAAAATTTCTGTTATTGAGACAGTTATTAAGTGAATTTTGCCCTATTTTATGGCCTTTCTTGCCACAGTTGTTAAGTGAATCACTGCAGTTGTTAAGTTAGTAACAGGGTTGTTAAGTGAATCTGGCTTCCCCATTGACTTTGCTTGTCCAAAGGTCACAAAAGGTGATCACATGACCCCAGGGCATTGCAACGATCATAAATATGAGTCAGTTGCCAAGTATCTGAATTTTGATGACCATCAGGATGCCGCAATGGTTATAAGTGTGAAAAATGATCATAAGTCACTTTTTTCCAGTGCTGTTGTAACTTAAAACAGTCACTTCATGAACGGTTGTAAGTCAAGAACTACCTGTAGATTGTATGTACTGGAATTCCTGTATGGTGAACTTAAATTTTCTTCTAACGCATTCTAAAAATCAGAGGTCTTTCTCATTTGTGAGAATAAACATTTGCAATCAAAATAGCAAAGAAGAAAGTTTGGCATTTGTTTCCAAATCATATCCATTTTAAGTCTAAACTCATTTGAAAGCTCCATGTATTGGTAGTTAAGAATGACCTATAACTGCTTGTAAACACAGCAACAAATCACATTCATTTCCAGTATGTCCCCTTTGATTGAAACAAACTCTTGTTTGGACATTTTGTATTGGCACCAAGATGAGTCATACATGACAGCCATTTAGAGTTCAATATCTTTCTCATATTTCTAAAGAACTGCCAGTCTCTGTACTTGACTGTGAATTGTGTCTGATTTGGCAGATTGTAGTATAAACAGTTCCATCCTTCATAAATCACATTAAATACAAATCTGCATAATGGTTTTACTAGGGATGTTTCACTCCAGATTTCAGAGTTCTTGTTGGTACATAGCTAGGATTTATGTGCAATGAGCAGCTCTAACATTGGAATTGCATGACAAAAAAGGAATAAACTAGGAGTTAACGATAAGCTCTGTAGTTACAGTACTGTCCCCATTGCAAACATAGGAGTCATTTCGTCTTTATAGAATCATAGGATTTACTTCTCTAATTTCTGCAAATCGTGAATCGTTATCGTGAATCTGAATATTTGACAAGGTATCACGAAATGTCTTAAGAGACTCGTCACATGTTACAGTAGTAGACCCAAGAGTAAAATGGTTGGAGTCTTCCTACCTTGTGACTCAGTTAGAGCTCGGGACAGTCCGAACTTGCAGACCGACACCCGTCTCAATCGGACGAATACTGCATTCTAACCACTGTACCACCAAGGCTGTTTAGTTCATTTCCTTGCCTGATGCAGGGATCTAAGGCTAGAGATGGCTTGTGCTTAAAGATGACCATCAGTAAAAGTCTGAATTATCTGTAGACACAATTATACAGTTTTACCATCCACATTTCCATTTGTTGTAATAAGACTTTTCTGTTCCTGTAATTGAAATTAGTTTTTTATTTTATTTTATGAGATAAGAGAGATCAGCTTTCTCTTTTTTTCTGAGGGCAGTTTTGAAGAACATTTTCTTTTTTGCCTGCATCTTGATCCACATTAATTTCAGTCCATGTAATCAGCCCACAAGTCTGAGCACAGGCTATGATTAATCACTCCTAATACAAAAATTGAGTTCAGACACCTCAATAAGTTATAAAGTTGCTTGTTTGATTATGCTTCAGTGCATTCTATGGCTCCAGCCATAGTACTTTTTAAACTGTAATTTATGTCTTAGTGTTATTCAGCAAACTCAATAAATTGTATTTCATTTTATAAACTGTGAACATAGCAATGTGTGAATCAGATCAAAACCCTCTATTAAAAAAAACACTAAGATATGTCTAATACAGTCTTCCTTAATTTTCAATTGTGGGCACCTGGTCTTTTAATATGAATGAGCTTGTGTGGGTCTGCTTCATACATAATAATTAAGAGGAAAATTTGGGAGAATTGAAACTGATTTGGGGACTACACAAATTTCAGGGAGTATCCCCATAGAGGGTCAAACATGTATTTTTTTGTGGCTTCTGTGATTGGGCAATTGAAACCCTGCTCCTTTTTCATGTGTTTGATCCATCCAATTACATCCAATGGCACACATAAAAAGAGGTGATGCCTTGATCACACAGTTGTGGCCACAGCCTCAACTTTTTTGACCTCAATCTCTGGAATGATGAGTAAAGATGATAACAGACTTACAGTGCAAAGAGCTGAAAAATAATGAGCCACCAATTGTATTAAGAAACATTTTATTAACAAAACGGTAAATTCCACTTGCTTAGCATTTCCAATAATGGATAAATTGGCCTTGCAACAATTAAAAAAAATTGTAAATATCTATCACAGAAAGCACTATAAGGTTAAGGGCTTCTGACCTTTTTTAATATTTTGGGAATGAATAATTTCACATATTCTTTTAGTGTTTTGTTTTTTTTTTTCTGTTGTGTTATGTCATTATTTTTTTGTTAGGTATCGGTAGAGTAGGGTCGTCTTAGGATCCGTACAAATAGGTCTTCATCAGGGTTACTGAATTTACCTTGACTAGGGAAGGGGGGATTAATACGTATCCTAACGTCGCAATCAGTTTGTTTAATCTAATAATATCTATACCATAATTACTTAAACAATTGCAATTTTGGAAAAAAACAGTGTTTTAATATAGCTACTGCAAACATTTGATAAATGCAAACACTTTTTGCTCATTATTAAATCACAAAATCAACAAGAACAGGAGTAACTCCTTAAAAATCAACTTGAAATATCTTTGCTAGAAGTAGCAATCTCCCATCACTTACCCTTTAAAGTAAGTATGTTAATTGCTTGGGGGAAAGGTTGGGTAACAAAGCGAGTATATGAAGTCACATATGAACCTTGCCATAGGTGAATAACAAAGCTTAAACTCTTTCTCCTGATTATGAATATCCATTCTTCACTGATGGCTTGCCAGGTTTCTGTCATGGTTATAATGCAGGATGAACCTATTCCTGCCCTCCCCTCAGCAAAAGGTGGTAGATACAAGGACAATTGGCCAAACAATTTCAGATTATCTTGAGCGCAAAATAGCCTTCAGATAGTCACATGCATCATCCTTTCTTCTCTCACAAGCCCTTTATACAAAGCATATTATACAAATCATTTAGCAGTGTTCTACTGTATTTCTAAAGTATTGCTCTGTTGAACACCAGTTCCCAGTCTTTTGCCTTAACAGCAGCAAACAGCATACAAGAAAATACAGTGCCTTGTTGATTAAAGCTAATTTTAAATTCCTTTTTTTCCTGTCTGTAAAGTGTGAACAATTCTACTCCTCCCAGGAGTCCTTCTACGATAAGGCAGATTTTCTACCGAACTATCTTTCCATGTAATGTATTTGTATCTCTCTAAGTAAGATGCTACAGAATGACATATCATTGGGAACCCAGTGCAGCAGTCACTTTGTTGTTGTTAAAAAAACAAACTTGCAAATTTGTAACATAAGCATGTATATAAACCAGAATGTTTTGTAATGTTTAGTCACGTATCTTTGCAGAGAATCTTAGAGAATGTTTTTTACCAAACCACTGTACTCATTACCTTAGAAGAAGAAATTCTGTTCAAGCTCAGAGTAAGAGCTGGGTAACTAAAAAAAAGTTAAAAGGAGAATCATTCCTCATTTGACAAAAGGTGCAACTTTTGTTCTTGTTTTGTATAGTTTATGTCGAGAACATTAGTATTTTTCCTAACTTGGGGTGGCTTTAGTGAGAGGAGCTAAAGTACTTTAAAGGGCAGATTTCTGAATTTCTTTACCAACCAACTCTCTAATGATGTACTATAAATAAAAAGCAAATGATAATAAAGGTTTAGATGAAAGGTATCATGGAATTCAACCTTTTTCTCAATTCCTGGACAAGTAGCCAGAAAGTTGAACTAGAGTGTAAAGGTCACTTAAATCAGCAGTTGTTGGGTTTAATGGGTAAGAAGAGAAAGGAGCTGAAATCACATAATTGTGATTGATCTTGCTGTATCATAGGAGAGGAAAGACAATTGGTGAAGAAAATTATGAAGTTTATATCTATATATATTTGCTTTCTAAAGTCCACTTCTTTCATACAAACTACTAAAACTGAACTGCAAAAGAAGAGAGGCTGTACAAGTTAAGAAGAAAATTAGCTGACTCTTATATACATTCATACACATCCTGTTTAGTATATTTACTACACTGTAAATTAAAATCAAACCCAGGAAGGAAGGGAAGAAGGAAGGGAGGGAGGAAGGAAGACAAGAAGGGAATAAAAAGTGTGGCAGTTTCTCATGGCTGTAAAAGTAAACAGAAATGTTGGTTGCTCCAGATGTCATAAAACATTCTATACCTAGCAACACTTAGAACATTGAGTTTACCAAAAATGGTTGAAGAGCAGATATAGTTTGCATTTTCTATACAACAGGCTAGAAAACATCACTTATCACAGTCCAGAAAGCACATATAGATGTGTTTTTAATATAAACATAGGTAATAACATACTAAGCGTGCATGATTTTTTTATTCCAATGATCGCATCTATGCCCTCAGTTTAGGATTTGTTGGTAACGGTGTGTGAAAATAAGCCTTATATTTCATGTATTTTGTTTCTTTGTTTATTGTTATTTTTGAAAATAAGGCCGCTATATTTTTTTCCTCACAACCAGAAAGGGGCTTTTTTCAAAAATGTTTTCTTCTTGTTGTTTTTAAATGTGGTTTATTCAGAAAAGCCAGCACTTTACTTCAAACCCAAGCTCCAATCATTGTTTCGTTGCACCAGATGGCAAGCTCAGTTTCAACCTTTGCTTCTTGAGGGCTTGTGTCGAATGGTGAAGTCTTGTCAGGTAATCAGATTGACTTACTCCTCAGAAAAGTGCTAGCACTTTGGCTAAATCCAGACTGATAGGTAGCTTCTTTACTGTGGGTGTGTGCATTATTTCATCTTTTGTTTGTTTCAGTTTGTCACAATTTGTGTTGTGCTGGGTGATGTTTTGGAGTAATACTCTTTGCCTTATGAGTGTGCAGTAGTACCAACATCTTCTTCAGAAACATTCCAGCAACAGAAAGATGGCAGAGTAAATGAAAACACTGTGAACGTAAGGGGGTTTACTGACTCCCGTTTCAGAGAAACCAGAGTATGAAATGCTTATTTCATTTTGTCGTTCCTTGTTTTGTTAAAAAGTCTTTCCTTTCTAATTGCATTCCCCGTATTCCTTTCCCCATTTTTTAAACTTTGTATGTGCTTCATAAAAAGTAAAGTAAATAAGTTTTGTTTTATGTCTCAAGATAAAATGAAGACTATTTCTATACAATTGTTCTTTCCAGTTGTTGGGATCAGACATAGTACTCCTTATCCTTGTTTTTCTTATTTTTGCTGGAGCTTTTAGAGCTGTTGGGTTGCTTTTCCTTAATCACAGCCCCGTTGGACTGTGCTGAGTTACTGATGTAGTTTCGACTCTCATCAACATGATAGGAGCCTTCATCTCGGTTCCTGTACTTGTACATAGCGTAGAGAAGAATGAGAATGCACAGAGCAGCTGCTGCTACGATCCCAACCACCATGCCAGTCGTGCTGCTGGATTCCCGAACCACCTCTTCAGAACTTGGGTATCCTCCCCGTCCTGGTTTGGTGGGACTTGCTGTAAGCAGATGATGAAAAAAAAAAACATTTATGTAATGCAAAGTAGAAAATCACCAAGCCATTGTCTAACTGTAACACTATTGCTTTGGAAAGCTGGTTTCACTTTAGGATTCTGGAATCAATCCAGGAATGTTGGGCAAATCAGTTTCTCTCCATACCCCACCATTCCCCAAGGAACTATCTGGTACAGAGAATCAACTTTACATTATGCTGATCTGACAACCTAAAACCTTCTAATCTGTTTAGAAAAGTCTTTCTTGTGCACAATTTCATTATACTAGGAGAGAACAAATATTAGATTCTGCAATTCTATTGCATATGATCTGCTGACATTTATCTTGAAATCAGTAAAATAACCAACAACATATGAATGCTTATATATGTAAAGCATTTATTACTGATGGAAAAATAACACATGAGGAATAAATATTCTATCACAGCATCCACTTAGCCAACAAGGGTTCTAGGTATAGCTGGGCAGATTAAACCCGTGAATAAACTGATATACGAAACAAAATGTAAGTTTTTGATATATTTCTCATATTTCTTTTCTACATGTTATGAAGAGCAGTCCGCCCTTTTGTTATGGTTTAATGTGCTGTTGTATTGATAGTCTTTGTTAGTATCCTGGGGGGGGGATGGATGAACAATATAATTGTATTATAAAGAGAAACTGAACAGGAATTTTGAATATACATACACACACACATATTCTTTTTAAAAAAAAACATAAGAAAACTAAAAAATGAAAGTGGATAGGGGCAAGAAAAGAGTAAAAATGGACTGGAAAAGGTGAACAGATGATAAAGAAGAGTGTTAACTACACATTTTAGGGAGGAAAAGAGACAAGAAATCATTGAAAGAAAGGGCAGACCCAATCAAAGCATTTCAGGTGAAGCAAAGGGGTTCAGTCAAAGAAGAAAAGTATAAGAGAAGAAAAGAAAAGCACAGCAATGCATATGAGGGAGGAAGAAGAGGGACCAGTACTAAGAAATAAGCAAGTAAGCCCAATAAATATGGGGCCAAAGGAGGCAACTTTAGAACTTAAAACAGGGGTAGGCAACCTTGGCTCTTTTATGACTCGTGGACTTCAACTCCCAGAATTCCTGAGCCACCCATGCTGAGGGGAAAGGGAGAGGTTTCCAAGCTGAGCTGTGCTGGCTCAGGAATTCTGGGAGTTGAAGTCCACGAGTCATAAAAGAGCCAAGGTTGCCTACCCCTGATTTAGAAGAAGGTGAACTGCACGAGGAAACTCCCAATTATTAGTTTCTGCTCTGAGGAAAGCAACAGCAGCAGCAGCAGTAGACAACTGCATCTACTTTGCTACCACCATCACTATCTGTTTCTCCTCTTTCTACTCCATTCTTCCATCCTCTCAAATATTCAGCATGAAGAATAGCCACTATTCTAAGTCTCAAAAACTCTCTTGTTCTCTGTTCTTCTTTGCTTTAGATACTTAATGAACATGGATATTAAAGGTATTTCTTTCCAGTCTAATAAACATTTGGCTATGATATGCACTTTGTATATGCACTGTGTTTTGGCCTGCCCCTTCCCTTTCCAGAAGACATCCACGAGTCTTATTTAAAACTTCTTTCAATACCAGTAGGATAGTGACAAGTGACAGGACCCTCCAGGTGATACTTTTTTAGAGATTCCTTTTGTGGATCCCCAACAAGGAGTCAAGATAATTAAAAAAAAAAAAAGCTTTGGCTGAAGCAGTATAACATCCATTTCAGCTTAGTAAGTTTTCCAACAACATGCTTAGGTGATTATCTACCTTAAGTCTACATAGATTTTTCTCAGGTTTTTTCTTCTAGGATTTTCTAGCCAGCAAACTCTAAGCTTCCATTTCTAAGGTTAGGATGAACTAGGGTGGTTAGAAACCACAACATCTTTCTTTTAATTTAATCCTTCATTCTATGCCCAGTGTTATGTGGAAATTCATCTGAGCTGGATATGTCAACAATTGTTTTATAATTCACTGTGACAGGATAACTCTATAGGAACAGCTATAGAAAATGAAAATAGGAGATTTATCGTGCTGAATGTGATTCTGGAAATTACTTTCTGTTCAAGGAAGAATGAAACATGCTGAAAAGAGATGATGCTACCTGACAGGCTAAATATCATCTTTGAATGTAGGCATTTTAAGCAAATGCTGTCAATTAGATTTCGATTAATTGCCAGTAAAAAAAACAACTTTCAAACTTCTTTTACAGTAAAATGTTCCACTGAATACCAGGTATAAAGATATAATACTGAAAAAAAATAATTTTTCTTAAAAATAATCTGAAACTGCTGGCATTGTTTCACTTTAAACAACGTTTCACAATCATCTCACTCCATCTGTTTCAAGAAGACAGAACCACTTAATTAACTTGAAGCTGTTCCTGGCATTGTCAGAGTAACAGCTTCTAATATTGGCTGTGGAAATGAGGTAGAAACTGCAATGAAGATACAGTTTTGTTTTCTTCATTGCCTTAATTTAAAAAAACCCACCTTTTCCCAATATTATCAATATTGGTTGTTTTTCACAACAACATATCTAATATAAAGTACTGTATGTGCCAGAAATACTATATGACTATAACAATGGACTGGACATTTTTCAGAAGTAAGAAAAGTTAGGTCTACAAACATTACTCTCGGAAGGAATATAAAACATTTTAAAATTTCTAAACTTCTAAATTTTAAAGGGAGAACTGTTCAATCCTCTGATTGTATTTCTGGTCAAATGCTTAAAAGAATAACTGGAATCTCCTGATCTTTCAAGGCATAGATGTATATATCCTGCGGTTTGGTATCACTCTGTCCTGATATTCTTGAGGAAGATATTCCCATAATGTTCTATTCATATCTACAGAATCAAAACAAATTTTAAAGAGAAGTGAAGAGTTTTTGTAAGCAATCTTGGGAATAGCCATGCCCAGATGGTTATGGTCAAACCAGTCAAAGTGTGAAAAGAACATTGCACCATTGTGATAAGAACCCTCCCTTTTCTACACATATATCGTGACAATGCATGCCATTTCAAAGGGGGCAGAGCAGCTACAGATGCCCCTCCTTGAGTATAAGTTTTTACTGAAAAGATGGGGAAATATACTTGTCATAAATAATAAGATACATTGTACTACAAAAGGAACTAGTCTTTTTAGTGTCAGTTATGCCACTTGGAGTTTTTCTTCATGTCTCTGAAATAAACTGTACATGTTTTTTTACATCAGTTTTACAACATTCCTGAGAAGCTGTTCTATGACGTTAGAGCTATTTCAATGCTACAGTAAGTCTACATTTTTATTATCTAACCCATAGGTATTGTCCTTTTATATATGTACCTGGATTTTTAAGTTCAACAAAAGCATTGTAACTTAAGTGATATGAACCTTGTTGCAGCCATTAAACTGAAAAGCAAGTATGAATCAGACTTTGTATAAATTTGCTCATAGGATACTCACAAAATATTCGTTTAAAAACAGCAGTCTACTAGGGGTATGGTTATTAATTTAACTGTTAAAGCTTTTCATTAGAAATGTAAAGAATTGTAATTTATAATTATTTTCTGATAGAAGATGTTTGCAAAATAATTCTCATTTGCAGGGAGGGCTGCTTTGATAATATATTTTTTTGTTTATATTACAAACATATTTTCAGGCCATGAAAACTTCGTATTCCTTAAAAGGATTGTTGCTAACCAAGTTCCTGACAGCAATTTACTGAATACTGAACAGTGTCTGCCAACATATCTTTATTACTCTGAAAAAAAATTACGACTGCATTATTGAATGTTGAAAAGAAACCAACATAATATCAGTACCTTACTTTATTGTCCAAGCAATGGCAGATGAAAAACTGGTAATTAGTCCAGTTCTATAGATTTAAGACCATAAAATGAATAGATTGGAAAGAATCTCTTGTGACTGTGATAGAAAGAAACACCTGAAAATACCAAAGCTACTTGTATGGCTATATGGATAGTTTGGCTGAGGGTGAGTGGAAAGCCATACAATATAATTCCTGAGAGTGGAATGAAAATGTTAGGCATTCTGTCTACTATGGGCTATTTTGCATATGAACAATGAGATGTGTATGCTGTACTTGGTTTCATTCAGTTTTTTCTCTCCACTCACCACTGTTATGCAACCTTCTGAATTATATTAGGTGGGATTCATTTTTGTATTCCTGTTTGCATGTCTGCAGCCATGACATAACTTGTGCAGAACAGTCACACTTGTTTAGACTTCTCCACTACATATCACAGGCTTATTATAATTCTTGGCAGTTCTTTCAGGAGGAAAAAAAAAGACTATTGCCAATGTCCATTGTTCATTAATGCTGTGAAAAGAAAATGGAATTGCAGATTCCTGGAGTGTTTGAAAATTGAGATTAGAAAAGCTTTTATTAACAAAAATACAGTTTAAGACCTTCTTTTGGTTCATATTCATGCCTTTGCATATATCAAATGAAAATAGGGGGATTAGAAAATTATTCACAAGATTACATACATTTTCTCTGCCTATTTACTCATCAACTTTTACATGGGAGTATGAGTTGAATTGCTTATTAGTATACTCTCTGGTAGGCTTTCAATCTGGGAGCACTTGAAAACCAAAAAGCTCTCTGAGATGGATCACCTTATCTAAACTTCATTTCACTAGGACATTTATACTCCAGGACTTCTTGGCATTACACATCTACAGTATATATCCTCTGAAGATTTTGCCTTTATACTGTTACTGAAATCTTTAAATGGAGTTGGGGCAAAATTACGATACTAGATAGATTTAAATCTTATGAGAGGGAATTAGTCCTTATCTTAAAAAAAAAGTAGGAGCTACAAAATCTCCCCCCACTATTATCAGTATTTGCGATCCTGAAAATTAGCATTTTGAAGCAGGGAATATAAGTGATGATTGGTTGCTGATATATATATATATATGGGTAATGCTGGAAAGAGCTAGACTAAAAGACAGCACTGAGGTACTAATCCTAGCAGCATAAGAACAGGCACTAAGCACCAGATAGAAGCAACAGTCTACCATACTACTACAGACAGGACACAAGGTAGAGATTATGCAGAGAGGCCTCAGAGACAATTCCACATACAGTGGCAGAGTGTAAGAAGTAATACCCTGAGCAGCACAACCAAGTAGTTGGCATTGTCTACAGGAACATCTGTATAATGTACGGACTAGGCTATCCCAAGTCCAGATGGGAGATTTCAAAGAAGGTCAGTGAGAGTAACAGTGCTATGATCTGTGGGGCTTTCAGATACAGATAGACAGCCAGGTACTGGCCAATCAACCAGAAATTATAGGAGTAGACAAGATGTTTGATTGATATTCCCAAGAAATTAAGCCTTCTGTTGGATTCCTAATAAAAGAAATATCTTAAAGACCACATAGTGTTTACTTTGGAAATTACTAACATGTAGCCAAACAAAGTAATTTGGGGTACAGTTTTGAAATGTTTGCCAAATGGATTATGATGTCAGGTTGCAACCTTTTTCTGCTTACTTTTGACCTACGTAAGCAAGAATTAAGATTTTGCAGAAGCGAATCATATAAAACAGGGGCCTGCGGGCCATGGCGAAATTGTGCCCACCCCATTGCCGGTAATGGAAAAAAAAGTCACGATATGTCGCGACACGTCACGTGATGTTGCGAGTTTGACACCCCTGATATAGAACCTATGATCACCCTGGAAAACTGTCACTGAAAGAAGGAAAGGAAAACAGGATTAACAACAATTTTTCAAGAAGAAAAAGCTGTGCAATCTTTCCAGTGTAGGAATTAAAAATTCCATTTAGAATTTAGGAAACTCAGTGTAGGGAGAAAGTTAGGCTAGAATGTTTCCATGGGCAGAGAGATTTTAAAAGAGAGAATATGTTTACTTGTTGTTCTCAACTACATCCTGTAAGGTCACAATCACAATCTTAAGAGTTCATCATTTTTCATAAGGTATATACATAACTTGATTCTTATAGCACATATGTGCATGGCATATGCTCATTCTAATATGTATTTATCTGTGTACCCAGCTACTCATGGAGGGTAATAAAGACAACCAAGGCCAGGAAGAGAATCAATGAACTACCTGAAGCTGGGTCTTTTCATTAGTTCATGTCAGCTAGCCAGTGAGGGCTAAAAAAGCATCTCCTTATGGAGGTGGGCTATTGTGACAGGAGTGATAACAGAGTGGGTTGCCACTTTGGGAAACAGAATGATTCAGAACATCTTGCTCTGCTCAGTCTGTAGGATGTAAGAAGAACAAGAACCTAAACATAATGTTTGGCAATAATAACATGAGTATCTCTACTCCATTGTCAGCCTATCACCCAATTCTTACTGAAGAGATTAAATTAGACTGTACTGTAAATATGTATGTAATTTACCCCAAGTCCTTGTCTGAAGTGGGCTGTAAATCTTACAAAATTTAATAACCAACTTAATATCCTTTTTAAAATCTGCAATGCAAATTAAACTGTTTGCCCATCAATTGTATAATGGTAAACAAAATCCCATGAGGTTATAAAAACCCAAATGAAGTTGTTGTATTCCCATATTCTAAAACTGCACCATTTCTTAAAAAAATATAGTCGTACTTTTTTTACCCTAAATAAGAATTTATTTGCAAGTTGCTTTATAATTTTATGATTGTGTGAGCAAGTGGAAGCATTGAAAATAGCAATAATAAATTGTCATTTTTGAATGCAGAATTTCTGAGATTTAATCTCCTAACCTTAGCTGGGAAAGATTCCTGCCTGAAAATTTGGAAAGCAGCTGCTATCAGTCAGAACAAAGGCTACAAAATTATTCTACAATCATGGTCTGATTGGCTGTAAAGTAGATCCTATCAAAAATTGGCATACTATACAATACAGAGAAGTGGAGAGAGAGGGGGAAAGGAATCTGAAATTCTCAAAAGCAGAATTTTGAAAGTAGTATTTTCCATGGAAAATAAGCACATCTTTGGCTTTATGCATGGATTTCACTGCAGGTAGAAACTTGTGCACCTATGTCTTCCTATAGCTGTTCATGTTCATTGATTTTAAGATGAAGGTCCTTTCTGGGAACATGTTTGTGGCAGTGTGGTAGTTTTATACACATTTTAAGTCCTAGGTTCAACCTTGATTATTTTTACCTAAGAAAAATAAATCAAATGCATACCTACAAGATGGGGTTTAATTAACTAGCCTGGCAAGAGGACATGTAAAAAAGGCTATATTAACAGAAGTATGGTTATGATAAAATCATGGGAAGTATAATTCCGCTATTTGACATTGGTCAAACTTCATCTCAGATGGATACAAGGTTTTATATACATCGACACATATACAAAGAAGTGTAATGGGGATTATTATGAACTAGAAACTCTCCTAGAAGAACTGTTGGAACTGAAAGGACTCTGATTTGAGGGGCAATATAAGCAAGCTTCAAGTATGTGATAAGAAACTGTCCCAGAATGTCAAACATGGTATAATGTAATTAATTTACAGAGGGGCAGATTCCAGTTGAGTGTTTTTTTAATGTATAGGCAGAGTATTTGCTAGTGAAATTATTTATGGAGGTGGATGTTTCTCCTTTTTGGAGGTGTTTAAGAAGAGAATTCATAGAACCTGGCAATGATGCCTTAATTGGATTCCTTGAACTGAACTGGAGTTGGTATAAAAGGCCTTTCCAATTCTCTGAGTCTAGAAATTGGAAATAATTTCTTGCTACTGTTGCTTAAACAATCTTGACTAGATAGATTAATAATCTGATCTAAAATATATTTTATTATATGCAGATTTGATGCTATCTATGGGGAAGAAGCTGGTATATATTTGGGATATCTTTGAGAATGCCACCTGTCAATATCAGATTGAATATCTATACATGAATAATTTGGTAATAGCAATAGCAATAGCACTTAGACTTATATAGTGCTCCATAGTGCTTTACAACACTTTATGAGTAGTTTACAATATCAGCATACTGCACTCAACAATGTGGGTCCTCATTTTACTGACTTCAGAAGGATGGAAGGCTGAGTCAACCTTGAGCCCCATCGGGATTGAACCCCTGGCTATGGGCAGAGTCAACCTGTAATACTGCATTTTAAACACTGTGCCACCAGGAATCTCAGATTCACAAAATATTTTTGAAGATCTTCTAATAGTTATCTTTATAAATATTCAGCTGGGATTAAAAGGTCACTGTTGAATGCATAATGAATTCAATTCATGAAGGAAGCAAAATGTACACATATCAGTCTGGTTCTATTATGCTTATCAAATACAAAAACTGAACATGTAAGAAATAAATCTGTAATGGAAAAGACTACAATGATATAAAAATGACAGCAGCGTCTCAATCATATCAGCATCAGGAAGAGGAACTGAGAATTATCTCCATGGGATGACTTTGGTTGTAGATAAGATAAATTATTTCTAGTCTATTGATTTATCTTAACTACTTTCCATCCTCAAATAATGAAATATATCATTATTCAAACCCATACTTGAGGAGATGTGCTCAAGAAGCAGGCACTACAGATTTGTTCTCCTTACATAGAGTACATGCAGACAGGAATGGAAAGGTTGTAATGTAAGAGCAAAGAATGGGCAAGACATATGATTGGATTTTTCTCTCCATAAATACTGTTTGTGTGATATCTTTGTGTATTCCACTGTAAACTGTATTTTATATGGTTTGATCACTTTTATTCTGGTTTTATTTTTATTCAATGTTTCATGCACTGTTTGATTAGCAGGCTGCTGACTCCATTACATTTTCATTTCCTATATTTCTTGCAAGTCACATCTTTGCATTCATTACTTATTGAAACGCAGGTGCACAGCAAGCAAAATCAGAGATGATAATACAGGGGCTTGCTGGCAGTGACAATCCTGATAGGCTATTTCTCCCAGGGAATGATATTATGCCTTACTTTCTAAATAAATCAAAAATTAATAAATCAGCACAATCTATATCAAACTGTAAATCAGCAACTACAGATATATAGATGCGGATCTTTATGTCAACTTAAGTTTTTACTATACATCAAAAACACTTATCCATAAGCATTCACATCTGATGTGCCATTATTATCTCTGCATTTATAACAACTTACCAAAACGAACACTGCTTGTGATGACAACAAAAAGAGGAAGAGACGTGTCCCCCACTCTCACCCCAGCTGCTGCTCTAAAGCAGCGTGCCTATAAGTGTAAAATCTTGTCTCTCTTTCTTTCTCTCTCTCTCTCTCTCTCTCTCCCTCTCCCTCCCTCTCTCACTCACTCACTCACTCACTATGAATGTGCAGTGATTTCTTTATCACCAATTCTATATCCATGATTGTACAGGAAAGGTACATGATTTTGTGTCCTCTAAATATATCTATATGCCAGCCAGGTTTTTTTTTATAATGAAAGGCACATGAGCAGGATTGTATTGTGTATAATCTTCTAGTATTCAAACGCCCTCACAGAGGCAAAATATCAGAGCTGAAATATCTTTTCAAAGCAATGCACAACAACACTAGAAATTTTGCCTACTCTCAGGAGATACTTTCTCAGGAGACAACAAGGAGAGTCAGTTACGTGGGAAGAGATGGAAAAAGAAAGAGGGAGGGAGGAAAGGAGGGATGAAGCAAGTTATTCTAATACAGAAGGAAATAATGATTTGGGATGTTGTTTAAACCTTTGGAGGAAACCGTTGCAGCTAATAGAATTCATAACCTTTAACTCACAAACAAAGTGCTGTTCCAAAATAGGTAAATGAATTAGTCCAACACAGAAGGATAAGCAAATCTTAACTTGTAGAAGACTGAGATTTCACAATTCTTAACATCTATTTTTAGGACTCTATAAACCACGTATAGCTACATTAAGTAATAATAAGGTGACCAATCGTCCTCCTTTAGGGAGGACAGTCCTTCTTTTGTACTCATTTAAATAATAATTAATAGGCATGTAAGCATAATTACAATATAAAATGTTATTGTTACAAATGTTTTTTTATTATGCATTTATCATATTATAGTGTATTCTGTATTGTTGCAATGAATAAAATGTTTTATTTATGATATTTTTTTCTTCAATTTATTTGTGTCCTTCTCATTGTAAAAAAGTTAGTCACCTTACTAATAAATCATATAGTAGTATATTAATACTATGTCAATCATTACATAATGCTATTATATTGTGATAATGTGCAGCTTAGTACCCCGTGTTTGTGTGAATGGACATATATAAAATTCTAAGTACATGAGGCCCACATAAAGCAAGCTATGGAGGCAGAATAGTTGTCCCTAAAATAACAGAACAAAGGCAATTGCATTCAATAGGAAAAGGGTGTGGCTAAAATGCCAAGGTATGACTGGCCCAGCTTTGAAGGTATAAAACTGTATGGGAATGGTGGTACTTGGGAGCCAATACACTAAACAAGCATCTAACCTAGTTTTTCCTAGAATTCAACCTAACCTGGCAAGTCAGATTATGAGTTACAAAAATGTGCATGAAGTTGTGAATGTGTTAATAAATATAGCTTTTACTTCCAGAAATACAAATTGTAAACCTGCATTTGATTCTATGTCCTTTGAAACATCGGATAAAAAACAAAATACAAATAGCACTGAGGTGCTTTTTGGCCCTGATAACTCTAATATAAATAAATGTGAAATATGGATCGTGGTAGTTATTTGCTTATATGAATATATCTAATAAATATACTCTTGCTGTTTCAATACATGGAATCTACTAAAGTATTATAAATTAGATGTGTTTGTACTTTTGATTCCTAGAACTTGAAAAGGCATCATGAATCATGAAAAACAATCCTAGCAGGAAATTTATTAATGTACAAATATGTATAAATATATGTGTTTCTTAGAAAAAAATGTAGGAAATAATGATTTCAGAGTTGGCTTAATTGCTCAGACATTATATATCAACAATAAAGTAGACCAGAAAATTATAACCATCTTGGAAGAAGGTAGGGACAAAACATTTCCATAATCTTCCAAAAATTTGCACTGTTGCATCTAGATCAAAAGGAGTCAAAATTGACTTTCTATTGTCCTCCAACAGGGCAGCATGGTGGCTCAGTGATTGAAAACACTGGGCTTGTTGGCTGGAAAGCCAGCAGCCAGGTTTGAGACCTGAGTGCCATGTGATGGGGTGAGTTCCTGTCCTCGCCTCAGCTCCTGCCAACCTAGCAGTTCAAAAGCATGCAAATGTGAGTAGATAAATAGATGCCACTTCGATGGGAAGGTAACAGCACTCTGAATTCTTTTAAGTAAGTTGTAATATATTTCTTGGTCTTTATAAAATAAATCTAATGAAGAATGTGGGGAAGCAATCAGTTCAGTCAATGAATGGTCTCAGATTCAACCCATGAATTGCTAGAGGACCAATTAGATGATGGAAAAATCCTTCATCTGAAGCTCTGGGGAACTGCCTAAGAGATCTACATCCTGACTAAAAGGCAGATTTAGGTGTCACCAAGTGTAGCATACCAAAAATCCTGGAACTTTAAAATTTGTATAGCCATTGTCATTATGGAGAAAAATGAAAATATTTATTTAGAATATTTATATGGCTGCCCAATTCATTCATGGTGACTCTAGGTGGTTCACAAAGATAAAACCCCTGTAAGAAAACCAATAAACCTCTACTCTTTGCTGACAAGAATCAGTTCAGCCACTTTATGGGCTCTGTATCACTCTGGTGTCCACTTTGGGGTCTCTGTATCACTCTGGGGTTCCCATTGGCAGAACCACATCTTCAGGTCTTTGCAAAGGTTTGTCAAAATAGGGGCCAATCTTATCTCCACAGGGATGTCCACAGAAAAACATCTCTCCACAGGAAAAAAAAACAATTCAAATTTGCTGCACAAAGCAAACCCCTTTCTTGTCTTATTTCTTTATCTTCTTATAATTATCTTTTGTTGCAGATAACAGAACTGTCCTTTTAAAAAGAAACTGCATGATAAAATCTTAACAATGGAAGCAACTGTATATCTTATAAGTTGTCCTCAGTCACTCATTCATGCACATTGCATGAATGGGTGTTTGTGATTATCAATCTTGTCAGAGATGCATTTCAACCTCCCCTTACCCTCCTCCTAAAAGAAGCAGAGATGGTCAGCTGTAATTTGAATATTGGCTGAACTGTTTACCAGATCACAAGGTATGCTCCATTATCTACCTACATATATAGAGATCTCTCAATGTTCATAAACAAATAATAGTTTCCTTATAGAGATTTCATAGTGTGGTTGCAAATCTAATATATTTTCAGTTTCAATCTATGAAATCTGCCATGGCAAAATGCCTTCTGCTCAGCAGAAATATATACAGTTCCAGGCAATCAGCAAGTCTTGTCAGTCATAGATGTATTTTTTCCTTTCGGAGGGCTCAAATCTTAAAATTCTAAAATCTCTGCTTTTTAAATATCTCTTCTACAGGATCTTTAATAAACATATTGCTTAAAATAGCCCACTGTCATATAATTAATTAGTTGTTTTGGAAGATAGTTTAATAAAAATAATAGAAGAAACCTAAATAGCCAACTAAATAGCCTTTAGTAGGAGTCTTTATCTCTCTTTCTTTCTCTCATACATAACAGATACATATACACTCAGAGAATTATATTGGCAATTCCTATCTGGGACCCAAGATAATGAATTTTGCTTCATCATGAATATAGGCTGAAATAAAAGGTTCTTTCATCACTGCTACATGCAAAGAATAAAAATAAAAAGGAAGTAATAAAAAAGTTGACTAACCTAACCCACCTGAGCTCGTCTCACAGGGATCAATGTCCTCATCATCGCTGGGGCATTCAGCTGAGGCCACCAAGATGTCATCTGTGGTCTGCAAATAAATAAGAGAATCCATTGGATC
The DNA here is from genome assembly GCF_001527695.2 of Protobothrops mucrosquamatus. Lineage (NCBI taxonomy): Eukaryota > Metazoa > Chordata > Lepidosauria > Squamata > Viperidae > Protobothrops > Protobothrops mucrosquamatus. The sequence goes on from NW_015386540.1 coordinate 554,553, forward strand.
AATCAAGTCAGTCCTCACCTCTGTCAATATTCTGCAGGCACAATCATAACAGATCCTAGGAAACTTATAACATTCTGTAAGATTTTTTTAATGGTGATGTAAGATCCTTTTTTTATTTGAGAGCTAACAAAAGATTATGTCACAAATCCACTGAGACATTGTGTTGCTCAGTACCTCTCTGACCATGACAACATCTTATTCTTGTTTCTCTCTTCTCTGCACCATTTAATTTGCTTTGTTTCCTTTGTTTACAACAGCTGGAAAACTTTCACTACTCAACAGCACTCTAGAAGCATTTTAATCAAATCTCACTTACATGACTATCTGGTTTGCTCGGACATTATTTTAATTGCTCTTCACCTCTGACCAGGAATTTGCTGATAGAAGAGTTTGATAGAATTGACATCTCCCCAAATTATTCCTTTTCAGTTTCTTTTTTTTTAATTATTATTATTTTCATTAGGCAATACACTAAGGTCCAGAATATGCCTTATATATTTGTCTAGGATATCTAATCACTGAAGCACAGCATCATTTATATTAAAAAAAATCAGATATGGACTGGTTAATGCCTTCTGCTTTTTCTTATTGAAGAATTAATATATAAATTTGTAACATTCCTAACATATGCAGTATGTGCATGTGTATGTAGTTAGTTATCCACACAAGAGATCAGGAATTGAATAGTTGCTCTGCATTGTCAATATTCATAACCTGCAGGACATTAGAAGCAGAGAGGAGATAACGAGGCAGCTGAGAACTGCTATTCAACAAGATAGTGATAATCCAAGACAAAATGAACTAACAATCTAATTAAGTACAAGGCTGTTTTATATCAGTTTCATCCATGGTATAAAACAAGTTGCAGATATATCTGATCCCTGCTCTACCTTTCTAGTCACCACAGAAAAACAAAACGAACACTATTCAGTTTCATGATGTAGCACAGAGTAGCATTTGCTAGGGCTTCAATTTTGTCCTCTTTAATTGGAAGGTGAAAGATGGATGAAAGATCTCTTTGGCAAAAATGAATGCTAGTCATTAGTAGTAGTAACCATGATAAACACCCATAATTTGCAGGGCAGCTGCTCAGAGAGCTTTCATTAACAGCAGATTTCAAGGCTCTCTCCTTTCCAGTGGAAAGGAGTGTAGTGGAATGTCCTACAGATTGACAGAATCACAGTGATACATCCATAAATTAAGGTATCTCTTGGCTGAATAGTCAACATTATCTAGTACTGTTCTCTAATTCAATTAGATTTATTTTTCTTTTAGACCGGTATCAAAATTCTTTCAACTGTTTTCCTGTGTGGTCTAATATAGAACATATTGGCCTAATTTAGATATCACAACACAATATAATTTTGCAGTTATTAAAATTACATGTTTTAAAATTATTTACAACCAATCTTTCCTTGCAGGAACCCTACATACAAGAATCCTAGATGTGTATTGCAGCTGTCAAAACAGCCAATGCAAATCTTGTGCTGCATCCACAGAGATATACTATTGACATCACAGGAAGTGACAGTTCTGTTCTATGCTGCCTTGGTCAGACTATACCTGGAATATTGTGCCCAGTTTTGGTTGCCACAATATGAGAAAGATATTGAGGTACCAGAAAGAGCATGGAGAAAAGCAGAGAAATGGTGGAAGGCTTGGAGGATACATCCTATGAAGAACATTTAAAAGAAATGGATATGTTTAGTCTAAAGGAAATAATACTAAAGGGAGTCATGATAGCAATCATTTAATATTTCAACAAATGTCACATGGAAGAGAGTGTGAATTTATTCTTTGTACTCTCTGAGAGTAGGACAAAGCCAGTGGATGAAAGCTTTACAGAGAGAGATACAAGCTCAAGACCAGGAATAACCTTTTGACTATGAGAATTATTTAGAAGTAGAATAGCCACCTGCCTCATGTAATTGTGGGTGTTCCAATATTGGTGGTTTTTAAACAAAGACTGGATAGCTGATCTTTGGGATAATCTGAGGGTTTCTGTCCTGGTTAGAGGTATGGACTAAAAGACTTCCAAGGTCACTTCCAACCCTAACATTCTAAAATATCCTTTCCCCATTATATATTGTATTTAAAAAAATAATACTCATGCCTTTATATCAATACACTTGTGCTATACCACTGGAAGTGCTCCACTTGGGCCTGCCTCTGAAGACCAGCTAGAAACTGTAATTGGTGCAGAAGGCACTGGTCCATTTATTAGCTGGTGCACATTACCAGGAGCACATTATAACTCCTGATTGGCTTCTCACAGTTTTTCAGGTACAAAGTGCTGGTTTTAATCTATAAAACCCTCTGGGACTTATCACTTATTTACTTACATGCTGACTTATTTATTTAACAAGAGTATATAGCCACCCAGTTACCAACAGAACTCTGGGCACTGAGCTAAAATATAACTTGGCATGTAAATCAATGAATAGAACCAGGTTGACGCCACTGTAAAAACACCTTACTAACACATCTCACACCCTTATTCTGGATTCTACTAACATCCTGACTCCAGTGCCTGGGGAAAAAGTCAGGTCTTCATGGCCTCCTGGAAGGCCCAAAGGGTCAGAGCCAACTTAATCTCAGGGTGAAAGTGATACCTTGTCAGAGGAGCATTCTTTCTAGAACCCACCAGGTGATACAGATCACTGAAGAGACTCAGACCATGTCCACTCTGCTAAATGTACTCCGATAGGCAGAAACTATGAGAGATAGGTGGAGCTAGAAGTAGATAGTCTTAGGGGCTGGAATCTACCATTTGATTTCCTTACCCTAAGAATATCCACTTCCATAAAGTAAAGGGTTCATAAAGATTCAAAGGCAATTGCTTCACAATAGCTATATCTGACGTTTGAACAGCATCCCTGTAGAAGACGTTTGCTCCCTTCTTGCACATTTAACAAGAATTAAAATACCAAAAAAGTAGGAAAAAAGGAAATTAAAAAGGACTGTAGGGTCCTTTATACATCTGCTAATTTGTAAACATATAACTTATTGTGAATATTTTTTTATCATTTGTGGTTGACTACAGGTGGTTAATAAATGGAATGAATTCATACCATGAGGAAGATTGGCAGAGAAGTAGATCAAAATTGCTAACAGAGATTAAAGGCAATTTAAGGATGTGATTATTGGCCATTTCCTACCTAGTCCAATACTACAACCATGAATCAAACAGTCAGCGGTATTAATTCTTGCAATACTATTATTTAGCACATTACATCCTCCCATTAACTACCCTTTCTAAATAAAAAACAGTTTATTGTATATTTGCTTATTTACAATATTGTTTATAAATAGTGCACTGTTTAAACTTCCTGCAGTATTTTAAAGTAGCAAAATACATGGATAATATTTTAAATGTTTGTATTTTTAGTGCTTTTCCAATCCCCTCCTTGTAATAAAATAACAGCAGCTATTTAGCCATCACTTTTTCTTCCATTCTGAACACATTACATTCCTGAGCCATAAGATAAATTTGCTGAAAACTAATATGTTTTTTTAAAAAAAAAAGAAAAGAAAAAAAAGAGAAAAAAATAAAGTAACATAAAACGATTGGACTTCTAGCAGAAAACAACAGGGTATGAAAAATTAGGATGGAGTTCATGTGGAAAAAAAATTTCATTTCAGGAGGCTAGATTAACTGAGCAATTTTCTCACCAAGACTGTGTAATTTAAATTTAATTTACTGAGTGTGAAGCTGATCTTTCTGACTGGCTGCTGAGACTTGTAGTAGAAAGAAAGAAAGGGGAAAAAAACCCTCAGATATGTCACATTAATCAATCCCATTCTTCAGCTTTCTTTTCCTCTTGCTTATAACGTTTTTTATATACAATAAAACTAAACCAAACACAACAGCATTAAACTCATGTTACTGCTTGACAGTTTTTCCCTTGGAAAAACGGGTTCTGCACTGTTGAAACATATCCTCTACTTTTCAAGAAGATAAGAAATTACAGGTTTGCACTAATTAGATTTGTTTTCTAAATCCATATTTAAATGTGTATTTTCACCTAACTTTTATAAAGCTATTCTGATCCATTTAAACTGCCAGTAATAGCACCGTACCATCAGAAGATGTATCAATTCTAGTGGGTAATCTGGTTTTGATTCACATTAATCCGAACAATGGCAGTGGGATAATATTTTCATATTGGAATTTGCAAAATTTTACATTTCCTAAGCATGTTAAGGAAGAGCAGAAGTAGACACTCCTACAAAGATGCCTATTTGCTGATTATAGAAAGAGGAGATATTTAGGCAG
>NW_015386540.1:560367-578383 GCF_001527695.2 Protobothrops mucrosquamatus
GTCCAGAATGCAGCCGCGCGGGCGGTGATGGGAGTGACTCGTCGCTCCCATGTAACGCCGCTGTTGCGCGAGCTGCACTGGCTGCCGGTGGCTTTCCGGGTGCGCTTCAAGGTGTTGATTATCATCTTTAAAGCGCTCCATGGCATCGGACCTGGTTATCTCCGAGACCGCCTTCTGCCGCAGATTACCTCTCATCGGCTGATACGCTCCCACAGAGAGGGTCTCCTCAGGGTGCCGTCAGCCAGACAGTGCCGGCTGGCGACCCCCAGGGGGAGGGCCTTCTCGGTTGGAGCCCCCACCCTATGGAACGAGCTACCCCCAGAGATCCGGGTGATTCCGGATCTCCCCTCCTTCCGCCGCGCCCTCAAGACATGGCTATTTAAGCTAGCAGGTCTGGCCTAAGGGATATTTTAATTTGGTTTTTAAAACAATTTTAAAAAGAAAAGGCCAATTAATATTTCATTTTAATTACATTTTAAATTTAGTATTTATTGTATTATGTATCTGTTTTAAATGACTGTAAGCCGCCCTGAGTCTGCTGGGAGAAGGGCGGGGTAGAAATTTAAATAATAAATAAATAATAAATAAATAAATTATAATAAATTACTTTTTTTTTGCATTGTATAGTCTCCTGCCCATAAGATTGGCTCTTCATGCCTTCTTTCTGCTAGTGATCATTTGGGCCATTGAAAAAAAAAAGAGAGAGAGAGAACATTAACTTTATCAGTATTCCCTACCCATGGAAACTTACATACAAGTAGTCCTTGACTTACAACCATTTATTTGTGACCATTCGAAGTTACAATACAACTGAAATAGTGATTTATGACTGTTTTTCACACTTATGACCGTGGCAGCATCTCCATGGTTGTATGATCAAAATTTGAGTGTTTGGCAGCTGCCATGTACTTATGATAGTTGCACTGTCATGTGATCACCATTTGTAATCTTACCTGCTGGTTTGTGACAAAGTCAATGGGGGGAGCCAGATTTACTTAACAACTGCATAATTTATTTAATAAGGGCAGTGATTCACTTAACACTGTAGCAAAAAAAAGTCATAAAGTGGGGTACAACTCACTGAACTCTTTTGCTTAGCAAAATAAATTTGGGGCTCAATTGTGGTTGTAAGTCAACCTCCATATTTTGCATGATCCAAAATTCAAGTCACTGTAATCTCACTAGAGTTGTTTTATTTAACCTTCCAAATGTCCTGCTTTGAATTTCACTCTTGGGGTTTTGGGAGTTATGGGGACTATAATATTTAACTTGCTTGCTTGTAAGATTCATAAGGCTATCCAATGTGACTCTGAACAGTGTTCAGCATAAAAAGCAAACAGTAAGTAAAAAGAAAAAAAACCCCACCACATAACAGTAAACAAAACAATATATATATAATCTTATATAAATAAAAATGTAAATGTTCGTTTGTTCAAAATCTTAAATCTCCAAAAGTTCTTCACCGATTGCTTTGAAATTTTGACACAATGTTGCATTCGAATACGCGCGTGTTTTTATATACCTACTATTATATAGATGTCACACCTGTGACACAAACGTGCGCTTTCTCTTTTCTTTTTTTTCCATTTAACCAGACTGAGCCACAGCAACGCGTGGCCGGGTATAGCTAGTACAAAATAAAAGTGGTTGTAGTGAACAATTTGTTTATGTTTAAGGTGTTTAAAGCAAACCAAGTAATGCTTTAAAAAGTATCTGCTGATTTTCTCTTCTGAATAATTCACCTAAAAGCCGCTCTGGTTGTGCTCGCATTCTTTCCCCAGAATCACTACATTCACCTGAAAGAAATATTTTTTCTTTATATGATGATCTTTTCATAAGGGGGGAGGGGAGTGTTTTTTGTTTGGAGAGTCTATTGCCTGAGACTTCTCCCACATAGCCACTGGCTTCTTCAGTCATAGACTCTGCAACATTTTTACACCACAGATTTTACTGCTCTTTCCTGGTCATGGCTCTTTTCATGACAAAAAACAAAAAACATTTAGACCCTTATTTTCAATGTTAAGCCAAACATTGTTTCACTGATATCCTACTTTAAAATTTGGTGACATGATCTCAGGTTGCTTTTTTGGGGGGGAGGAGGGTGTGTATGAAAATGTGAGGACTGTGAGGACATAGGCTATCCACCTTGGTACCATTTGTCCAGGAGCAGTGGAAACAAACTATATATAGCTGATTAATTTCTGAAGTAGCTTTTAATGTTAGAAACTACCTTTAGAAACCTGGATGTTTGTTCATTTTTCCCAAGGATTGCCTCTGAATCTCAGAATTATTTAAAGCATATGCATTACAGTGATTAATGTTTTGAATTTAAGAGAAAAGAAATTTAAATCCAAACGGGATTAGTGAGGATTGTACATCTGAAGAGGCAATGGGCTACTTCGCTGTTAGTTATGGTTTAATGCAGTTTTCTTCTATCTAATACACTCCAAATGCACTGGGAGTAACATTCCTAGAATACTCGACCACCATGGCCATTTCCTATGTGAAGTAGGAATTCTGGATGGTGTAATATAACATAGCATCCTTTGAGTAATCTGATTTAGTGATATAACAAGTTTAGTTTATCTTGGCTCAGGTTATCTCTCTTTGTTCCACAAAACTGACTTCCATTTTAATTCATTGCAATCTACATGGTGTGCAAATTGAATAAACAGATTAACACTGTTGCATTGATCAGAAACACTGCACCCACAGAGGCTCACAACACTCCTGATAGCTATCTGTGGACATTTAAAAAGGATTTTAAAAATGGATGAAATTTTAACAAGATTGTGAAATTGAGCAACATTTAGAGTAGTTGAAATTTCAATCAAGTTTATTACATGGTTCAAGAACTCAAAAATGAGACCTGATTTAACTACAAAGACTTTAGACAATTAAAAAAAACTAAAAATGGGAACTGCCTGCAGAACCAAAGCCACCGTTATCTGGACTGCAAAGCAAAACAGAGTTCTTCGCATGTTTGATTCACTAAATTGTAAACGAACAGAGAAATAATTCTACTTGGAAGGATTTCTAGATAAAATGCTATTTCCTTAGAAACAGAAAAAGAACATCAAGACAAAGTATGTTTCTTTCCTCCCACATCCATCTGGTCTGAAAAGCAAANGCAGCCGCGCGGGCGGTGATGGGAGTGACTCGTCGCTCCCATGTAACGCCGCTGTTGCGCGAGCTGCACTGGCTGCCGGTGGCTTTCCGGGTGCGCTTCAAGGTGTTGATTATCATCTTTAAAGCGCTCCATGGCATCGGACCTGGTTATCTCCGAGACCGCCTTCTGCCGCAGATTACCTCTCATCGGCCGATACGCTGCCACAGAGAGGGTCTCCTCAGGGTGCCGTCAGCCAGACAGTGCCGGCTGGCGACCCCCAGGGGGAGGGCCTTCTCGGTTGGAGCCCCCACCCTATGGAACGAGCTACCCCCAGAGATCCGGGTGATTCCGGATCTCCCCTCCTTCCGCCGCGCCCTCAAGACATGGCTATTTAAGCTAGCAGGTCTGGCCTAAGGGATATTTTAATTTGGTTTTTAAAACAATTTTTTTAAAAAAAGGCCAATTAATATTTCGTTTTAATTACATTTTAAATTTAGTATTTATTGTATTATGTATCTGTTTTAAATGACTGTAAGCCGCCCTGAGTCCGCTGGGAGAAGGGCGGGGTAGAAATTTAAATAATAAATAAATAATAAATAAATAAATTATAATAAATTACTTTTTTTTTGCATTGTATAGTCTCCTGCCCATAAGATTGGCTCTTCATGCCTTCTTTCTGCTAGTGATCATTTGGGCCATTGAAAAAAAAAAGAGAGAGAGAGAACATTAACTTTATCAGTATTCCCTACCCATGGAAACTTACATACAAGTAGTCCTTGACTTACAACCATTTATTTGTGACCATTCAAAGTTACAATACAACTGAAATAGTGATTTATGACTGTTTTTCACACTTATGACCGTGGCAGCATCTCCATGGTTGTATGATCAAAATTTGAGTGTTTGGCAGCTGCCATGTACTTATGATAGTTGCACTGTCATGTGATCACCATTTGTAATCTTACCTGCTGGTTTGTGACAAACAAAGTCAATGGGGGGAGCCAGATTTACTTAACAACTGCATAATTTATTTAATAAGGGCAGTGATTCACTTAACACTGTAGCAAAAAAAAGTCATAAAGTGGGGTACAACTCACTGAACTCTTTTGCTTAGCAAAATAAATTTGGGGCTCAATTGTGGTTGTAAGTCAACCTCCATATTTTGCATGATCCAAAATTCAAGTCACTGTAATCTCACTAGAATTGTTTTATTTAACCTTCCAAATGTCCTGCTTTGAATTTCACTCTTGGGGTTTTGGGAGTTATGGGGACTATAATATTTAACTTGCTTGCTTGTAAGATTCATAAGGCTATCCAATGTGACTCTGAACAGTGTTCAGCATAAAAAGCAAACAGTAAGTAAAAAGAAAAAAAACCCCACCACATAACAGTAAACAAAACAATATATATATAATCTTATATAAATAAAAATGTAAATGTTCGTTTGTTCAAAATCTTAAATCTCCGAAAGTTCTTCACCGATTGCTTTGAAATTTTGACACAATGTTGCATTCGAATACGCACGTGTTTTTATGTACCTACTATTATATAGATGTCACACCTGTGACACAAACGTGCGCTTTCTCTTTTCTTTTTTTTCCATTTAACCAGACTGAGCCACAGCAACGCGTGGCCGGGTATAGCTAGTACAAAATAAAAGTGGTTGTAGTGAACAATTTGTTTATGTTTAAGGTGTTTAAAGCAAACCAAGGAATGCTTTAAAAAGTATCTGCTGATTTTCTCTTCTGAATAATTCACCTAAAAGCTGCTCTGGTTGTGCTCACATTCTTTCCCCAGAATCACTACATTCACCTGAAAGAAATATTTTTTCTTTATATAATGATCTTTTCATAAGGGGGGAGGGGAGTGTTTTTTGTTTGGAGAGTCTATTGCCTGAGACTTCTCCCACATAGCCACTGGCTTCTCCAGTCATAGACTCTACAACATTTTTACACCAAACTACAGATTTTACTGCTCTTTCCTGGTCATGGCTCTTTTCATGACAAAAAACAAAAAACATTTAGACCCTTATTTTCAATGTTAAGCCAAACATTGTTTCACTGATATCCTACTTTAAAATTTGGTGACATGATCTCAGGTTGCTTTTTTGGGGGGAGGAGGGTGTGTATGAAAATGTGAGGACTGTGAGGACATAGGCTATCCACCTTGGTACCATTTGTCCAGGAACAGTGGAAACAAACTATATATAGCTGATTAATTTCTGAAGTAGCTTTTAATGTTAGAAACTACCTTTAGAAACCTGGATGTTTGTTCATTTTTCCCAAGGATTGCCTCTGAATCTCAGAATTATTTAAAGCATAAGCATTACAGTGATTAATGTTTTGAATTTAAGAGAAAAGAAATTTAAATCCAAACGGGATTAGTGAGGATTGTACATCTGAAGAGGCAATGGGCTACTTCGCTGTTAGTTATGGTTTAATGCAGTTTTCTTCTATCTAATACACTCCAAATGCACTGGGAGTAACATTCCTAGAATACTCCACCACCATGGCCATTTCCTATGTGAAGTAGGAATTCTGGATGGTGTAATATAACATAGCATCCTTTGAGTAATCTGATTTAGTGATATAACAAGTTTAGTTTATCTTGGCTCAGGTTATCTCTCTTTGTTCCACAAAACTGACTTCCATTTTAGATTCATTGCAATCTACATGGTGTGCAAATTGAATAAAAAGGTTAACACTGTTGCATTGATCAGAAACACTGCACCCACAGAGGCTCACAACACTCCTGATAGCTATTTGTGGACATTTAAAAAGGATTTTAAAAATGGATGAAATTTTAACAAGATTGCGAAATTGAGCAACATTTAGAGTAGTTGAAATTTCAATCAAGTTTATTACATGGTTCAAGAACTCAAAAATGAGACCTGATTTAACTACAAAGACTTTAGACAATTAAAAAAAACTAAAAATGGGAACTGCCTGCACAACCAAAGCCACCGTTATCTGGACTGCAAAGCAAAACAGAGTTCTTCGCATGTTTGATTCACTAAATTGTAAACGAACAGAGAAATAATTCTACTTGGAAGGATTTCTAGATAAAATGCTATTTCCTTAGAAACAGAAAAAGAACATCAAGACAAAGTATGTTTCTTTCCTCCCACATCCATCTGGTCTGAAAAGCAAANTGACATCTTAGGAATCAGCGAACTAAAATGGACAGGAATGGGTGAATTTAACTCAGATGACCATCAGGTATACTACTGCAAGCAAGAATCCCTCAGAAGAAATGGAGTAGCCTTCATAGTCAATAAAAGAATAGGAAAAGCAATACTGGGATACAATCCCCAAAATGACAGAACGGTCTCAGTTCGAATCCAAGGCAAATCATTCAATATACAGTAGTCCAAATCTATGCCCCAACCACTGGTGCTAAAGAGGATGAAATTGACCGGTTCTATGAAGCCCTACAGCACCTTATAGAATTAACACCAAAAAATGATGTCCTTATCATCATGGGGAATTGGAATGCTAAAGTAGGAAGCCAAAAGATAACCGGAATAACAGGCAAGTTTGGCCTTGGAGTACAAAATGAAGCAGGGCACAGGCTGATAGAATTTTGTCAAGAGAATACCATGGTCATAACCAGGGCTTTTTTTCCTCATAGAACGCCCAGAACGGAGTTCCGGCACCTTTTTTGGATGGAACCTTGTAGGGTAGGCAAGGCAGGTTGTATGATGTGTGTGAGTTCCGGCACCTTTTTTTTTTTTAGAAAAAAAACATTGGTCATAACAAACACTCTTTTCCAACAACCCAAGAGATGTCTACACATGGACATCACCAGGCAGTCAACACAGAAATCAGATTGACTATGTGCTCTGCAGCCAAAGATGGAGAAGCTCTATACAGTCAGTAAAAATAAGACCAGGAGCTGACTGTGGCTCAGATCATGAGCTTCTCGGTGCAAAATTTAGGCTTAAATTGAAGAAAGTAGGGAAAAACACTAGGCCACTCAGGTATGAACTAAATCATATTCCTGATGTATATACAGTAGAGGTGACAAATAGATTTAAGGAATTAGATCTGATAGACAGAGTGCCTGAAGAACTATGGACGGAGGTTCGCAACATTGTACAAAGAGTAGCAACTAAAACCATCCCAAAGAAAAAGAAGTGCAAGAAAGCAAAATGGCTGTCTGAGGAAGCTTTGCAAATAGCTGAGGAAAGAAGGGAAGCAAAAGGCAAAGGAGAAAGAGAAAGATACACCCAATTGAATGCAGAATTCCAGAGAATAGCTAGAAGAGATAAGAATATCTTTTTAAATGAAAATGCAAAGAAATAGAAAAAAAACAACAGAATAGGGAGGACCAGAGATCTCTTCAAGAAAATTGGAGATATGAAGAGAACGTTTCATGCAAATATGGGCATGATAAAGGATCAAAATGTCAGGGACCTAACACAGGCAGAAGAGATTAAGAAGAGGTGGCAAAACTACACAGAAGAACTATACAAGAACGAGCTTAACGCCCCAGATAACCACGATGGGGTGGTCAATGACCTCGAGCCAGACATCCTAGAATGTGAAGTGAAATGGACCTTAGGAAATCTGAGCAACAACAAAGCTAGTGGAGGTGACAGTATTCCAGCTGAGCTATTCAAAATCTTAAAAGACAATGCAGTAAAAGTGCTACACTCAAATTTGGAAAACTCAACAGTGGCCACAGGATTAGAAAAGGTCAGTTTACATTCCAATTCCAAAGAAAGGCAATGCCAAAGAATGTTCAAACTATCGCACTCATTGCACTCATTTCACTTGCTAATAAAGTTATGCTTAAAATCCTACAAGCTAGACTCCAGCAGTATGTGGATCGAGAACTACCAGAAGTACAGGCAGGATTTCGAAGAGGCAGAGGAACTAGAGATCAAATTGCCAACATATGCTGGATCATGGAGAAAGCTAGGGAGTTCCAGAAAAACATCTACTTCTGCTTCATTGACTATGCTAAAGCCTTTGATTGTATGGATCACAACAAATTGTGGCAAGTTCTTAAAGAGATGGGAGTACCAGATGACCTTATTTGTCTCTTGAGAAACCTGTATGTGTGTCAAGAAGCAACAGTGAGAACTGGACACGGAACCACTGATTGGTTCAAAATTGGGAAAGGAGTCCGGCAAGGCTGTATACTGTCGCCCTGCCTATTTAACTTATATGCAGAGTACATCATGAGAAAGGCAGGGCTAGATGAATCAAAAGTTGGAATTAAGATTGCTGGGAGAAATATCAACAACTTAAGATATGCAGATGATACCACTCTAATGGCAGAAAGTGAAGAGGAACTAAAGAGCCTCTTGATGCGGGTGAAGAAGGACAGTGCAAAAGTTGGCTTGAAACTCAACATTAAGAAAAACAAAATCATGGCATCCAGTCCTCTCAATTCCTGGCAAATAGATGGGGAAGAAATGGAGGTAGTAACAGATTTTATTTTCCTGGGCTCCAAGATCACCTCAGATGGGGACTGCAGCCAAGAAATTAAAAGATGCTTGCTCCTGGGGAGGAAAGCTATGGCAAATCTAGACAGCATACTAAAAAGCAGAGACATCACCCTACCAACAAAAGTGCGTATAGTCAAGGCCATGGTTTTCCCAGTTGCAATGTATGGATGTGAAAGTTGGACCATAAGAAAGGCTGAGTGACAAAGAATTGAGGCCTTTGAACTATGGTGCTGGAGAAGACTCCTGCGAGTCCCTTGGACTGCAAGGCTTTCAAACCAGTCAGTCCTAGAAGAGATCAACCCCGACTGCTCTTTAGAAGGCCAGATCCTGAAGTTGAAACTCAAGTATTTTGGCCACCTAATGAGAAGGAAGGACTCACTGGAGAAGAGCCTAATGCTGGGAAAGATTAAGGGCAATAGAAAAAGGGAACGACAGAGAATGAGGTGGCTGGATAGAGTCACTGAAGCAGTAGGCGTGAACTTAAATGGGCTCCAGAAGATGGTAGAGGACAGGAAGACCTGGAGGAACGTTGTCCATGGGGCGCGATGGGTCGGACACAACTTCGCAATTAACAACAACAACATCACTGCATTTGATATATTTTAAGATAATTCTTTCATCTCCCCATTCCATTTTTAAAGTAATATTTTCTGATGAAAAAGGAATGTGTTTCCTCTCTAGAAAGCCAATTTTTGATTTTGCTTAAATAAATCCAGCTCCATTTGACTTTTGTAGAGACAATTATTTTGCCCAGAAGCATTTCTTCACCAAGTTCAGTTTGGATCATTTTCCTTTTACAGTTAAATATTATTTCTTAATTGACTATATAATGAAAAAAAGTAAGCTTAAGAGTGTAATTTGTCACTTTGTTTTGTTCTCACACATAGTAACAAGTAAGAAATAAATGAGCTATCTCCTCACCCCTTATCAGTGTTTTGCTCTAATGCCTTTGGATTCTTATGCACAGAACAATGTTCCCAAATGAAAGAAATTTCCAGGTTTAATTTCAGGGTTTAGTCACATATAACACAAAAAGGACATTGGATTAGGATGGACTGAATAAAATTACCTTTCCCTATAATTACAAGGCAAACCAAACCCATAATGGGCCTTGTTCTAGCAGGCTCCCACTCTATTACAAGTCTGAATACGTGTGTGTGTGTGTTTGTGTGTGTGTTTTCAAGTCAGTGTTGACTCTTGATGACTGCCTGAATGTCAGTGTATTGTTTCCTGACCAAAATCTGTTAGAAATGGAGTACATTATTTTTGATGCCAATATTCTTTTGAATTACATACTTATGACATGAAAAGTGATAGCTGGAGTATAAAAATGAATTATCCATGCCCTTCCTATTGTTAAAGAGATAAAAATGTATGACCTCAATTATTCAGCAGGTTGAGAACTTAATATTACATATAACTTATAAACCAGTTACTTACAGACACAGATTTTAAATCGATAATTATAATGAAATATGGTAATCCTTTACTACAAAAATATATAAAATATATATGTATGTGTGTGTGTATGTCTTGCTAATATTTTGTTTTTTTTTGTTTTCATCTTTTTTTTTACTTTCTTCTTTAAATAAATGCTTTTTTAAAGAAAGGGTTTGGGAGGACTATAAATAGTGAAAACAACCAAACAAATATTCATGAGTACAGTTGGAAAAAGCTCTGTGGGGCCACAAGAACAGCTTTGGGAACCATGGCTTATTGCAGAGAATTTTCCTCACTTTAAACTCACTAAACAGGATAAGAAGCTTTCGATCACTTGGAGATCTTTGTACTTGAGCTGGGATTAGAATACAAGTCACCCTACTTCCAAGTCTGCATTTTTCTCTTGTCATTGCTTTGCCTTTTCCCATTCCATTTGGATTGTCTTATTCTCCAGTTAGGTCAGGGGTGTCAAACTCAATTTCACTGAGGGCCAATCAGCATTGTGGTTGCCCTCGGGAGGCGGGGGGGGGGGCTGGCCTACTGGGTAGGCATGGTCAGCTTGACATCACTGACACCAGGGGCACCTGTGGGGGCCTGGGCAGGACTGGGATGGATCTGAGGGTCTCCGGTGGAGGGGGGGTGGGACCAGAGCGAGCACCGGGGCATGGTCCACTGGAGGAGCCTCACTGTCCCTCTCAGGCCATGCAGTGGCATTGACTGCCCGGAGCTCTGGGAAGCAGAGGTCAAGCACCCAGCCCGGCCCTCAAGCTCCCATGGCACTAGGACCCCAAAGCCCAGCCTAGCTTAGCCCCACTTCCCCACTTCTTGTAAACCACTCTGGATTTGTCAGAAACTTTTAATTTAGAATTAGATGTTGATTTAATAAATTAGGTAAAAGAAACAAATATTTAAATACATCTAAATCCCACAGACCTACTTCCTCCTAGACGCATACTGCATAGAAAATAATAATTCCATTTCTAGCCAGCATAGCCACAGGATGGTCCATGACACCCAAAAGACATTAGTTTGGGTAAGACTGGATTAAATTATATTAAATTTCAACTCATGCCAATTCCTCTTAACTTCCCATTCAATCCAAAGAGTTCTATAATCAGCTAGATTTTAGGGAGGGGAGATGGAAAGAATAGACCATGAAGCCAATCTGCAAGTTTGCTCTCTTGCCTGCCTACATACCACCTCCCCAATGCAGTATGCAGCTCCAACCATTTCCCCAGAAGTCCTTTGCAGATAATTACATATATTCCTTTCGGGGATCTCACTTTTCTGGGAATCACAACACAACTAACCCGATCCCTCAAATGGCCTCACCTTCCTGCTGGCCTTCTGCAAACTGCCTGGCATCTAATCTTGTCATCTTGCTTCTCCTCACTGCTGGTGGCCGTGGCTTTCCCATGTGGGGGCGAGGAAAGAGAAGTGCTCACAGTCTGTGAGGCCGGGCAGGTGAGCGGGCCATGGAGGCACTAGTGGTGGGGGTGGTGCTAATCTAAACTTCATGTCAGCCATCCAGAATGTGACCAGTTTTACATTTGCATGGCCACCCTGGAGGGGGACCGAAAGAGGGGCCCAGCCCACCCGCTGCCCAGCCTGTGGGACGAAAGGCGGGGAGATGGGAGTGTGTGGTGGCACTGCACGCTCCCATCTCCCCGCTTTTCATCCCACAGGCTGGGCATGCCCTGGGGTGGCCCAAGCGAGGAGAGGAGAGGCCCAGCAAAGTGGGGCCGGGCATGGTGAGGTGTGGCCCAGCAAAGCAGAGCCGGATGAGGAGAAGCCCAGCAAAGTGGGGCATGGCCGGGCGTGATGGGGTGAGGCTGGGAGGGGTTGGGAGGGAGGAGGCAAATGAGCTGCTGCTGCGCACCACCAGGTCCCGAGTGCTCGCCATTTCCTGTGCGTACGCTGGGGGGGGTGCCCAGCCAAGTTGGGGTGGGCCAGGACTGGAGCAGCAGGGGCCGGTCCCTTGTCATTTCTGGGACAGCCCCAGAGGTCAAATATGGGCCCTTCGTGGGCTAGATCTGGCCTGCAAGCCTTGTGTTTGACATGTCTGCATTAGGTTATGGGTTTTACATAAGTGTACACAAAAATTTACAAGCATTTTGATGGAGATAAATTCATGCACAATTCCCTGATATATGCATTTTTATAAGTGCTTAAGATTCATCTCAACAATTTGACAAGTAACAAACGGAGGTTTAATTGCATTCCAATTCCCATATTAAATTGGAAATTATGAATTAATTTATATCACTTACATTAATATGAGAATCAACCAAATTTTGCTGTTGTATAAGGTATCTATGGTTTACAGTGTTCCCCTGAATTGAGATATGAAGCCAGGAATGAATGTGTTGGATTATTAGGCACTGTTGGATTATTGTAATCACTGAGATCCACCCAATCTGATTTCAAGTTTAACTTTAGGACAGACATAGTCTGGTGAAGACAATGTTTAGCAATATATGGAGAAAGATACATAATTTTATTGGATTTTGTGGATTCCTCAATGGATTTCATTGCTGTTGTTTGTAGTTCCCCTACTCATCCATTTGTTTGGACTGCATTTATAGTAGGCGGAGTTACATGATTCTGTCTCCTTCTGGAAGAATGATCTCAGAAGCTTTTATATCATGATCACGCTCAATTGTTTAAAAAAATGTTAAGAGATGTTATTTCTTGTTACAGATACATACACCTCAAATAAAAAAGCATTATGACTCCATATTTTCCATCTTGTATAGATAAAATGGACCAAGATAAGATTTCAGGTTGTTTTTTTTGCTTCATAATTTATATAAACCTCCCAAAATTCTAATTCCCCTTTATAAATCGTTCTTACCTTTTCTAATATTTAGCTCCATGGAGGGTAGGGAAAATTGAAAGAAGATCTATCAAGGTACAAAGCAAATTATCATGTGCATTTGCTTACTAATTTGATCTTCTCACCCATGACAAAATATTTTAATATCATCAGTTTTGCAGCTGTCTACAGTTTATTTTGCAATTACCTGTAATAAATTGTGCATCAACTAACAACATCTATGGCATGTCTTTGTACATACTATTGAAAGGTTATTATTTTTTGTGATGCCTTTCAAATCTTCTTTGATGGCAATGCTTCAAGCAATTGCATGGAATGCAGTCAACTTATTTATGCAAAAGTGTCTTTTAAACCTTCCAGAATCTATTTCATTGTATGCAGGCGAGTAGAGCAGAATGGTTTATTAATACACAAACTGGTGCTCTCCAAAACTGTATGTGGGATGGAATAACAACTTCTGAGATTACCAAACTAATCCATCAGAACCATGAGTTTCAATGTGGAGAAAAGCAAAGTTTTACATTTAGGCTGGAAAAATCAAAGGTACAAGTATAGATTGGGCAAGACCTGATTTAAAAACAATAACTGTGAGAGGGACCTTGGAGTCCTAGTGGATGATACTTAACCATGAGCCAGCAGTGTGCAGCAGCAGCCAAAAAAAGCCAATACAATCCAGAGGCATAGAATCAAGGTATTAGTACCAGTTTATAAAACCCTAGTAAGACCACACCTGGAATACTGCAGCCAATTTTGGTCACCATATCACAAAAAAGATGTTGAGAGTTTGGAAAAAATTCAGAGAAGAGCAACTAAGATGATCAAAGGCCTGGAGACTAAAACATATGAAGAACAGCTGCAGGACTTGAGTATGGCTAGTCTAAAGAAAAGAAGAAACAGAGGAGACATGATAGCAATATTTCAGTATCTGAGGGGCTGCCACAAGGAAGACCAGAGCATCCGAGGGAAGGAAAAGAAACAATGGTTGGAAACTAATCAAAGAGAGAAGAAACCTGGAATTAAGGAGAAACTTCCTGACAGTGAGGACAATTAACCAGTGGACTAGCTTGCCCCCAGAAATCATGGGCACTCCATCACTGGAGATTTTTAAAAAGAGGCTAGACAGTCACTTGTCTGATATGGTATAGGTTCTCCTGCTTGAGCAGGGGGCTGGACTAGAAGATCTCCAAGGTCCCTTCCAGCTCTATTCTATTCTATGACAGATCTATCTTGTGATAGTCTCTTGATAAGGAGCACAGTTAGGGAACATTCTCCATTTATTTCAATGGTGTTTTCATGAGTTCATCGTATCTATCATGTATAATATGTTTATAATTGAACTTCCCAATGTGATGCCTAGAGGGCCAATGTGCCTGCAGACATCTTCTTCATAATCCTTCTCTCATGCACCTTTTAATATTTTATATGCTTTTAATTTTAAAAAGTGGGAGATGCTGTCACCTTCCAGCATCAATTTCATTCTAAAAATATTTCTGTCTTCCAATTGTTTCCATATTTTTTAATGAAAAAGAATACTTTATAGGAATGGTGGAATATAGTTAATATTGTAATTAACTGATAATCTATACTTGATCATATTGCCCATGATAGCTATTTTACAGACAGGTAATTTCTTCAATAGCCATTTGGTGAAATGTTTATGCAATATTCTCAAACTATCAAATGTGCTCATCAGCTGATAAATGCTGGAAACCATGGCTATATAAAGAGGGTAGTAGTTTGGCTACTGTTTGTGATTGAAAAAAGAAGGAAGTGGACAAAGTGCTGGAAAAATCTCAGTCATAACTCTGTGTTGATATACAAACTTTACCACGCAGCTAATTCTTACACAATTGTCCACAGGTATTCAGTCAGATTACAGAAAGTTCTGTTCTCCTTCTAAATTTAGGCGGTGGACAATCTACTTTATCATTGTCAATACACCCACAACATATTAAGAATAATTAACCAAACATATGAAAAGCAGTACACTGTAAGAATAATCATATTTTTAAAAATACAGAATAAGACCAAATTAGTGCCCTTATCTACCTTGAAAACATGATTAATTGTTCCTGAATAAGAAAATGTTTTCATTATTATTGTTCTAATAGTACAATTTACACAAACATCAATATCCTTGTTACCATATATTATTTTGGGAGGGAAGCTATCTCTATACCCCAATTTATTGAAAAATGGTTACTTCTATGTTCCCTAAACACAAAGTAACACCACAATAAAGACATCCCACAGTTCAGCAAATATTTTGTAAAGATTACATTCCAAATGACTGTTTCTTAAGTTAAATTCATTTTAATAAGTTTATGTTCATAACTGAACCTCTGCCACATGCTCTCTTACCTCATGCATCCATTTAATACTGGAAACATGTTAAAGTGCCAAAGCACTAACATAAAAACAGGAGAACTGAGCATTTGCTCAGTCACTCTGTGTATCTAAAAGCTGCAAAGTCTCAAATATGTAATTATGATTTACAAATGGCAAAATGATAAGGGCAGGTTTTTTACCACTTTCAATTAAACGAAGCATTCACTGCATATAACAACCGGTTACTCTGCAGGGGGGAGGCGGGGGGGCTTCTGCCACGAGGCAGATGGGGGAGGGGGAGATGCCCCATGCACCCCGCAACCACTTACCGTGCCAAAGGGCCTTACAGTCAGGCACCTGTCGTGCCTCACCTGTTCGGTAGTGACTTCTCCCACTTTCTCCTTCTTCCTCTGAACAGCCCTTCACTCCCGTTGCTGCTTTTTCAGTCCTAGAGTTTTGTTCAGAGCCTGTGCAGAGGGTCTTTGGAAACAAAGCCCCACAGCGATTGGGTGGGTGGGAACCATTGGACCGGCTCCGAAATGGGCTGGAAGGAGCGGTCCGAGGACTCCAATCTGGCTTTGCAGCAAACAAGGGGATTGGAGGCATGTGAATGCATTCTAGTCTGGCGTCTCAAAACAACAACAACAACACGGGTTTTTTCCCCCCTGTGCTGGATTTTCGCTGCCATACTGTTTAACTTTCTTTAAAGTTTACTTGATGCAGAATGCATCAAAGTGAAGGGAATCGTTCCCACCCCATCCGATCGCTGCGGGGCTTCGTTTCCAAAGACTCTCTGCACAGGCTCCAGAGAAACCAAGATCCGGACTGAAAAAGCAGCAACGGGAGTGAAGGACTGTTCAAAGGAGGAGGAAGAAGTAGAAAGTGGGAGAAGTCCAAGGGAGACCTCCCCTCTCTGCCTCCGCTTGCATATTGATGGAGGAGGTTTCCCTTGGGCATGGAACAGGGAGTCAGTTTCATTCGGTGCTTTGGAGAACCTCCTCCATCACCCTGAGGAGCATGAGAGCAGCAAGACCCCAAAGGCTGAAGGGAGGAGCCAAGAGAGAAAACCTCAGCATCGGATTGAAAAAAACTTGGAAAAACCAGAGACGGGAAGGCCAGGAGTGGGAGACTCAGATTTATCATAACCGGTTTGCCGAACTCAACAAAATTAGGTATTGGTTCTGTCGAACCAGTGCGAACTGGCTGAATCCCACCACTGTATCTTGATGAAGTATATAGTAATGTTTAACTCCTTCCTCCTTCAGTAGATAAACTGCACTAAAGACAGTGTGAGGGACAAGATCTACCCTTCTTTTTAAAGTTTCACATTAATCCAAAAGTCTGCAAATTGCAGGTTTTATGAAAATTGCTTACAGCAGTATTTCTCAAGCTTGAAATCTTTAAGAGGTGTGGATTTCGACTCCTAGAATTCCCTAGCCAGCCAAGGTAGAGAAACAATGGCTAGGAGAGTGAGCCAGAAGATGAAAATAGTGATGAATTAAATTTGGGATGGTTGAATTCCCCCTGCAATGTTCTTCCTACCACTCCAGTTAATCTTTGTCTTGGGGGAAAAGGGGCATGTGGGTTACAATGCAAAGAAAGTAGTGGGCTGCAGGCTTCTGTGGGATAACTGGCTGGTCCAGAGGCATTTTCATAAATAAAACTGATGCTCTAGACCAGTGGTTCTCAACCTGTGGGTCGGGACCCCATTTGGGGTCGATCAACCATTTCACGGGGGTCGCCAAGCAAGGCTGTCCGCCATTTTTTTTGTCCGCCATTTTTTTGTCCGCCATTTTTCCCCCTTTTCCGGCGGGTGCCTTACCTCCCTTGGGCTGGGCCAGCTGGTGGTCGGCCTGCTCCATCTCTGCTGCTTGCCAGCTACGCCTCGGCCGGTGCAGGGGGCGGAACCACGCATGCGTGGCGCTCCCGGGCAGGGAAAGTCCATGTATTAGGTGGGAAGTTATTGTTGGGATTCAGTCTAATCTGGTTTTGTCCTCTCCAATCCCTTATGATCCCTGGATAGTAAGTGAGGACCCCTATACCATATCCAGTACAGCCAAAGGTAGAGATATGCAACTGGGTATCATCAGCATATTGATATTACCTAACCATTTCAGTTTTAGGTGATGTATTTCTATTTTTAGAAGTAATTTTACTAAAAGACAATCTGGTGCACCTTGAGGAGGTGTCTATTGTCACATTGTTGCTTAGGCTTTCATTAAGCTATATGCAAGTAATAAAAGCAAAGTAGTAGAAAATGAACCTTAACACACCTGGAGATTTTTTTTAAAAAAAAAACAAAAAAACAAAAAGAAGGAGAAGGACTGTTTCTAGGATCTACCAAAGAAACCAAATCATCACAGAGTAACTGTGAAGTTACAAATCCTTTTTATCATGCAAACTTTCTCATGTTGCATCTAGAACCATATTCCATATTCCATAGCTGCTTTTAACAGATTTAGCATTATATTGTTTGAACGGCCAGCTCCAAGCTGATTTTCATAATGAACTGTGGATTCAATAGATTTAACTATTTTGTACAAACATCCAATGTTGAATTAACTGCATAAAATCTCAAATTAGAAATTCTAACTTCAGAATGTAGTATTTGGATATTCTTATGAAAGATGATATATATATATATATATATATGTAGGTCTTTAGTTATTCGGGTTTTCTCCCGCGTAAAATTAAAAGTACCTTGGCGACGTTTCGACGAAGTCACATTCGTCATCTTCAGGCTGGTGTCTTCAGCTTCGTGCTTCTAAGAGTGGTGTGTGATCGCAGCTGTTTCTTCCTTTTAACTGCCAGTGGGGTTGGAGCTGGTTGGGTGGGAGCTTGGCTGTGT
>NW_015386540.1:581467-618550 GCF_001527695.2 Protobothrops mucrosquamatus
AATGTGACTTCGTCGAAACGTCGCCAAGGTACTTTTAATTTTACGCGGGAGAAAACCCGAATAACTAAAGACCTACATACAAACACCCGCGAAAACCTCAGAAAACATATATATATATATATATATATATATATATATATATATATATATATATATATATATATATATATATATATATATATATATATATATATATATATTGTATGTGGGATCCAAAATTATGGCTGAGCAGGACCATCACTAGACCATAAGAATGCCACAAAATAATGTATACTTTTAATAGGTGAGTTGTCACAAAAGAAGAAAAGAAAAAGCCAGGAGACAGAAAAAAACAAAAATGTATCCAAGCATCAAGATAATGCTGTTAAAGAACGTCTGTTAAGACATAAACTTATCTCATTTGTTAATGAATTCTAAAGAACTTGGAACTTTGTACATTATTTTGTGGCACTTTGATGGCCCTAGAATGGTAAACGCTAGATGTAAACTGAGTGTATTAGGAACATGAATTTTGGAAGCTCATCCTAGAGCTATTCTGCAGAATTAACATATGCACCTGTGGTATTCAAGACAACTTTTTTACAATTTTGAGCAATTTTAATTGAGCTTTTGAAATTCATGTTCCTAGTAAACTGTGTTTACATCTAGCCTCTTTCCCAGCCAATTCATATTATGGTTTTGGACCAGGTGTTTACATATACCCACAACTTCAACTCCAACTTACATGTTTTGACAGCTGCTTTGGAATGTAATCATATTGTTAAGACTTCTACAAATGTTTCCATTATATGCACATGTTTTTCTGAACTACAGCTCAGTTATTTATTGCATAGTTTCCACATAATGGCTAATGTATTTGGCAAATATACAGTACCTGATAATCTTTAGGTAGATTTCAATTGATAGTCCATTTTAGAAGAATCTAGATGAAAGTTGGATTAAAAGCAGAACAAGCAGAAGAACCTATAATGAAATACAATTCTTGCCTGCATTCACTGGGCAGAGACACTTCCCAATCAGACACTGCTTTTGCTACAGAAACCCTCACAAAGATTCCTATGCCTTGAAGAGATTTTCTGGTTGATAGAGTTAAAATAAAAATGGTTTTACATTGTGCTCTCTGAGCTTGGTCGCATTTTGCAATTCTTGCAGAAATCATGACATCCAGTATTGCCAGAATGGGTGACATCTAGGAGCAACTATGCCTTAAAAGGGGGTGTTCATTGTTTTTGACATTTGATGCTGAAATTTCTTTTTAATAATTTTTGTCATGTTGTGCATCTTCCACAAAATGCATGACAGAAGCAGCTCCATGTTCGATAATAGAGCCTTCCTTGGCAAGAAATTGTACAGCTGCAAAATTTACTCCCCATAAAATATAAACACTGAGTATACTGAGATTCAAGATTGTTTCCACTAATGGAACAAGAGAAAGTAACAGGTGCCAAGTGTAACACAAACATTCAGTACAGCCAGCATTCTGCTATTCTATCATTTTCTTCTCATAAATTTGGCATTTGCTAGGAAAATATCCCACCACTGAATGATGTTACAGTACTTCTAAGAGGTATCTTATTAGTTCTCCATTAACTAGTACAAATAGCTAAACAGTCACAAACAAAATTCTGTTATTTCCTGTGCTGCTTTGAGGAAAACTGTACCACAGTTACAACATCTGAGAATGAACAAGAAAAATAAAACTTTCAGAGAATACCATTAGCACAGTCCTGCTCTATAATTTTACTCTTTCAGCATGACCTTTGGTATTATAGAAAACATACTCTGATGAATTTTGAATTTTTAAAATAGGCATGTTGTTGTTACTATTATTTAAGGGAAAGCTATTCTGTTTGTCTCCAACATACTGATCCATATTGTTTTCATTGTCTTTATTTTCTATTTTATTTAGGAATACAGTATACATTACATACAGTAATTGCAAGCACCTTTTTTCTTGTTCACAGAAAACGGGATCAAATACTGTATTGTATTAGTTATGCTGACTAGAAATAACAGAAATTGTAATCCAACAGATCAGGAGTGCAGATGTTTGGAAAGTTGATGCAAATAAACAGCCATCATAAATATTAGCATCTGCAGGATCAAACATCATCTTCATTTTATACAACTTTATGATCCAATGAGTGGTGTTTTCTTTAAATAATGGAGAATAGTTCTGCTTTCTATCTCCTTTCAAAGCATTATTTTGATAATTTGTAAACTCCTTTTGAAATAATGTATTCTATGATATTTCTGACAGTTATCCAGCTGCACATCACAAACACAGAATAAAATCTCATTAGCTGATTATGATTAGAAATCTTGATAAATTATAAATTTATAAATCCAGAAAAGTGGATGATTAATTCAAAAGCTTGGCTAACTAAAAATCCCAGATAAAAACAGTGATGCTTCTACATTCAGTATGAAGCCTTTTAATTAAAACAAAAGTTTCAAAACAAAGCAGTTTGCCAAATCTCTGAAATTTAGTGAAAGAACAGTATCTAGTAAACTAGGAGTCCAGTTCCTAAAATAGACTACATACCACCCACTCCCTTTCTACTATCATTTGTACATCTTAAAATATGCCCTGCCCCCAATTTGTGATCTTTAGTATTTTGCCAAGGTATACAATATATACACACCCATCTACTTGCTCTAGCTTTTCATCATGTACTTACAAGTTGAAATGATCCATTTTTTCCTGTTAAACACAACTACCCTGATCATTGATAAATTAGATAGTCTAACATTTTCTGCATATCATTCAGGTTCTCAGCCAACAATATGGCATCAACCGTACACAAATCCAACTAACTATGCATTCCTATTTAGTTATATATACACTAAATCTTCATTAGAACATTACAAATCTTTATATTTGTTCTCTTCTCTTTTTGTTCTATATTTTGGAATACCTCTGAATAATTCTGTCTTGTTTTCTACATGACAGTACTTCTGATATTTATACACTGCTATCCTGTTTTTCTGCAGTTTTCTGCAGGCTAAACATATTCAGTGCTGTCAACTATTCCTCATTAGTTTTTGCTTCTAGACTATTGTTTTGATGATTGTCCTCTGGACATGCCTCAGTTTGTCAATATCTTTCTTAAAACATAGTGCCCAGCCCTATACATAGTATTCAGGAGGAGTGATGACTTCGCTAGATCTTGACAATATACTTCTGTAGATGCAGTCTAGAGTTGGGTTTTGTTTTTTTGCAGCTGCATCATAGTGTTGGCACGTTTTCCGCTTGGGTTCAGATAATGCAGATCTTGTTTTGTGTTAACATGTATTGCTACTAGCGTAGTCTCTCCCATTCTATACTTATGTCTATGCATTTTTCATAACTAAATGAAGGATTAACATTTTACTGGAGTGTGATACATAAATATAATTGATTTATGGATCTCCAATGTCACATATATGCACCACAGTCTTGATGACATCAATTTATACTTTCCAATATTATAATCCTTTCATTTTTAATTAAGCCTATACCTTTACTTCTCTGCGTAATTTATCAATAATATTCCACAAGATCAGAACTCCTTCACTCATTACATCCATCCTATTTCTCTTAATTTCATAGAAATACAACATATTTATTTCTCTTTCATTCATTTCAGTGGCTAATTTTTGCTCTTTACCATTTATTTATTTTATTTATTAAATGTTTATGCCAACCATTATACAATGGCTCTGGGTGGCTTACAGTTAGATTTACTTCTAATCACAAATGAGCTTACAAATATTGCCACTACCTGGATCCGTCATTGCTTTGGTTAGTTGAAGCTTTAATTTAATATTTTTGTAATAACACTGAGAAGGAGTGGAATTTGTTAAGACTCTTAGGGATTTCCATCCAATATGCAGCATTCCCTGCTAAAGATAAGTGCAGTACCAGTCAGTTTCGTATATTTTGGAAATGCATCACAAGCAGAAGCATTGCTCAGTTTTACCCTAACCATATACATGTTATTATGTGCAAACCATGTTATTCAAAGTAGAGGCTATTATGTAAACCAATACCAATTAGATTTGTACATTGTACTGGCACAAAAGCTTAAAGTCAGTCTAGCCAGAAAAAAAAATCAATGTATTTTTACAAGTATTGAACAAAATTCCCACCTGTCTTACTTGTTATCTATAATGAAAAAAATGAAGCAGAAATTCAACATACAAATAAAGGATGACAGCAACAAAGGTTATTAAATAACCTTTCATGACATTCCTGTCACCTTTTTCAAAGCTGAAAAGCACAAAAAGATTGTGGTATGACATACCTAAAGAACTGCTATAAAAAGTACCATTCATTATCATAATCATCATAATCATTTCATTATCATCACCAGCATTTTTACAATATAAACTATTTTTTGACACACTCTAATTAGAACTTTGCATTATATGTCTGTAGAATTTTAAGGAGGCTGAATTATTTTACTTCAAATGAAGATGCTTGGTTCATAAAGCTGTGTCAGATTATAAAGGTGTTCCTTGCCAAATCTTGTATCAACTTTTACTATACTGTTATGTTAGGAGTTTGCACTTTTGTACTATAGGAAATCCAAACTGTAGCAGTTAACCTGTGGTCCTTTACAGTACACAGATCGGGGAGCACAAAGAATTCTGATTATTTTACTTGTCATTAATGACTTCAACTGTCACTAGCAATTTGTAACATTGTCCTAATACAGGGGTGGGGAACCTTGGCTCTTTTATGACTTGTGGACTTCAACTCCCAGAATTCCTGAGCCAGCATGGCTGGCACAGGAATTCTGGGAGTTGAAGTCCACAAGTCATAAAAGAGCCAAGGTTCCCCAACCCTGTCCTAGTACCTTTGTGACAACATAAAGCCTACCTGCATGGGTGACATAGCTGGATACATTTTCAGTTATTAGGGTGGAATCTAAACCAATTGAGGTTTTTTTTTAATGAAATCTACTTAAAATGGATAGTCCACATATATATTTCTAACACCCCATTTTCCCCAGACATTGAGATAATAAATGCAATTCAGCAGCAAAATAACCAGTTCTACTCCTCACCCAAATTAAGAGGCAGAATGGAAGTAGCAGGCCTCTTGGAGCCTTTGACCATTAACTCCTTCAAAAACTCAAGTAAAAATACAGAAAAAAATAGCTTCACCATTCCCAGGAATGCCACAAAAGACTGGCAGGTAGAAATGGAACCCTTCAATCTTCTGGGTTATATGATTGTCCTTAACAATAGTTCATGCAGATTCTGGCAAATTTGTGCTACAAGCTCTTGTTTACACTTAGCCTAGCAAGGAAATAAGGCTGGCTGGTTGCTTCCCTGGAATTCACAGTCTGTTCCCCTCAAGCTGCAACATTTTGGTTTTACAAAACTCTAATGCGTTTTCAGAATTATAAGGGCAGTTTAATGTAGTGATTAAGATATCAGGCTAGAAACCAGGAGGTCGTGAGTTCTAGTCCCATCTTGTGCACAAAGACAGCTGGGTAACCTTGGGCTAGTTGCTTTCTCTCAGTCCTAGGAAGAAGGCAATGGCAAACCACTTTTGAAAAACCTTGCCAAGAAATTCAGAGACTGGTCTAGGCAGCCTCCAAGAATCTGACACAAGTGAATGGAAGAAATTGGGAATATGCTACAGTTGGCCTGGGACCACTAGTATAACTTTCACTGAACAGTATTCTCAATATTATTATAGTATAGTATAGTATTTTGTACTATAGTACTGTAGTACAAAAATCTGTTGATGTTGATGCCAATTTATTACATGTTTGAAATCATGCTATTTATAATTTTTGGAAATGTAATTGCTTCTCTAATGTCTGTATTTTAACTTTTCACTTGTATCCTGGTGGTGGTGTCCACAAATTTGTTGGGCTTAATTGTTTAACTATATCCCCAAGTCCCGGTGTAACCCCTATTTTTTAAAATAAATATATTTCTTTGTTTCTGGGTCTTTTATTAATTTTCTTTTCATTTCCTTGGGTTTAAACAATATGGCCAGCCATGTGCAACTTTCTACAGTAGTCCTCAACTTACAACCACAATTGAGCCCAAAATTTACGTTGCTAAGTGAGAAATCTGTTAAGTGAGTTTTGCCCCATTTTACGACTTTTCTTGTCACATTTGTTAAGTGAATCATTGCAGTTGTTACGCTAGTAACACAGTGAATCTGCCTCAAACTGATACACACAGACTTGTTATGTGCAAAAAAAAAAAAAAGGCGTAGTTTTGACTACGTGATTTTATCCCACCGTACAGGCCAGTGTTCTATTCTGTGCTGTTTGAGAGGTGTATGGACAACTTCAGTATGAGATCAGCACATACTAAATCTCAGTTTTATTAAGGAGATTCGTATTTATTAATTCTTCCTATTAATACTAAGAAACAATTATTCATATAGTAGAGTGTAGTGGATTTTTCTCAGTGTCAAAGCTGTAATAATCCACTCACAACTTCAAATGTTTCCCATAATGTTTTATTTTCTAAGGACTCATCTAGCTGCTCCTTACTTTGTAAGTTTTTTGCAATTTTTCTTCTGCTTATAGAGAGCAAATTATTCTCCACTTCAACAGCCCTTATAATTTAGAAAGTACTTTAGGAAGGCCTGGAAGCCTAAAGTTTTCCTATCAAGTATTGTTCTTAAGTTTTTCAACTAGTTCCATTTTTTCTTAGTTCCTTTCCTTGAAATCTTTGACCCCAGTTTTGTCTGTGTAAGTTTTCTCACATAAACAAACAAACAAACAAACAAATGGACAAGGAATGATGGTTGACTCCCTGAGATGGAATTGATTAGTAGAAAAGCAAGAGAGCAGGAGGAAGAGATGGGGCACCAAGTGAAGCTAGGCAATAAAGAACTAACTCTCCAAAAAGGAAGATTCAGCAGGGTGGTAATTCTCATACATATGAAGTATTTCTCCCTGAAATAGGTTTGGAAAATATGTTCTTGCTCTAGATATAATGCATCCTAACTTGTTACAGTGTAGACATGGGTTTCTGACTTGTTTTGAGTGCAGGGATAATCCTGCAATGTATCTGGTTTCAGTAGAAGTCAGCCAACAGCATGGAATAGAAATGTTCACTCCAAAGGCTGAATTTCCTCGGGGAAAATCTATTGCAAATAATAATCTAATAATGCTTATCTGAATATTTCTATAACACATGCATTCCTGGTATACTTACCTGAAATATGCCAGATTATGAGATTTGATAATCCTACAAATTTTTCATGTAAAATTGTTTATTTTTAAAATTTTCTATTTCATGTGCAGAAGAGAAAAAAAAAGAAAAAAGGAAAAAATAAAAGAAAACATATCCCCCCCCCAAAAAAGGGAATAAGAAATAATTACATATGAAAAATACATCATGACATATTTTGGTTTTCAAACTTTAGTTGTTGCAGAGAAAGGAATCTGAATCAGGAATAGCAAAGGAAAAAATTCTTTCCTCCATTTAATGCAGTCTCAATAAAACCTGCTCTGGCTTCTGCAAATTTTCTCAACAAAGGATCCAACTTAGGTTTCTAGGGGGATATTCACTCTTTGCAACAAATCCTAATTCTGGTCATTGGTAATTTTAAAGCAATGCAGTGTGAAACAAAACAAAATCTCAAATACACACATCATGTAAATTTAATGTAAAAGGTGTTTTGGTTCTCATTCACCTGGATTCTGGAAAGGTCCAGTTCATATATAACACTGCCCTGAGCATTTGAAGAAATTATTCTCAAGGTATAGCTGAAAATGGGAGAAAAACAAAATGTGGCATATACATAAACAAATAAGCGTATTTTTCAAATCATGTATATCCCATTTATCCAAAGAAGACAATAAATGGTAATAGCATAAATTAGTAAAATGATAAAGATAAAAAAGAAAGCACCACATTTATCTAAAACCAGTTCATCACCACCTTGTATCATAATAAACTATCTGTAAAAGAAGAACACTGCAATAACCTGCTAGTAACATTTAGAAGAACTTAGCCACCCTTAGTGAGTACAACTCTCCAAATTCTCAGCCAGCCTGGCTATCTTTCCACCTAACAAAATCTGGAAGTCAGAATCCAAACACCAATGGAAAGCAACAGTTTGGGGAAGGCTGAACTATATCATAGCTAAAAAAAGTTTCTAGAAAAGCCAAATAGTAGCCAAACTCCTGTAAGAGAAAGATACTGGTTTACTGAACATTTCTGGGGAGGACCTCCCACACACTGTTTTATAAGCAAGCTCAACAGTAAAAACAGCTTGCCTTCAGTTCCCTCTGTTGATAATGCAGTCAATGGGGAAAAAAGAAAATCTAACAAATTGGTCACTGCAGGTAATACCTGAAATGACAGCTATTTAAAGCTTAGTACTCAAGTCTGCAAAATTGCAAAAATGCCTTGATGTTTCGAAAGAGAGCTATTTTTTAAAACCTAAAATAACACTTGTGTTCGATGAGAAAATTTTATGTAATTTGCAGAATCAGAGAGGAAAATAGAAAGATGCACCAATATTGGAATGATCTTCTCATGGGGGGGGGGGGAAACAAAAACAAAATGTCTCTGCAACGCATAAAAAATGGCGAATGATTCTTTCCTCAGTGCTCTCTTTCTATGGGTAGGGGGGCATTTTTCTTTCTCTGCTAGGAGAACATTCAATCGATCATCAGACAACTGTAACCACGAGCAGTCAGAGTCCAGAAAAGCATTGCCACTTGATTCTGTCAACTGTAAACATTAGCTCTGGAGCACATAAAAACGGAGCCCACCTTAGTCTTAATAATTAGAGCGTGTATAATCTGGAAGCAGTCTGCCTGCATCCTGCTGCTCTGCCATCTCACTTACAAAAGTAGATGGATTTAATGCTCTCGTTCTGCCAATTAACTCTGCATTAACTGGCAAGGATCTTCTCTGTGATGGAGGATTGGGGTGGAGGCAATTCAATTTCCATGGTGACCTAACCTCTTCACCTCTTCTACTCACAGCTGTTAGCTGTGTCAAATTATCATGCCCAAGAGATCCAAGATAAATGGCTATTAGGAAAAGTGAGATGAGAAATGGCAACATTCTTAGGCATAATATTTTTCGGTAAAAACTCAACACTGGTAGAAGTTTTTCAGAACAAGAGAACCCAATAATTTAATCTAATCCTTCTCTGCTAATATCACCATTTCTACTCCCTGACAAACTTGTTTCAAAACCAGTAAAACTGTGTTTTTAAAATAACACCATTACCACCATAATAACAGAGCCATGAAGCTTCTGCAGCACATTATGCACAATTAAAATGTCTGACTTCACAAAACCAAGCTCACAATTAATTTATGAAAGATTGAGAATGCTTCTGCTCATCATCAGAAAACAGCTTGCTCAAGTCACAAAGAGGATTAATACTGGGTACAACTGCAGAGAGAAACTTTGCAGAAACTTCAGTAGTGAAATAAAAGCTGAATACAATTTCCCTTTCACATTTGAAAGCCTTTCCTCAAAATCAAAATAGAGCTAAATAGTAATCCATACGAATTGCAATGGATTAACATTTTCCCTAAAATACTGAGGCACACATTCTAGTGAATATATAATTATCCAGAGATTTCAGGAGATATGAATCCTTTACCATTCTAAGAACAGAGGAGGTGGAACACCCCCCCACACACACACCATTTATTCTCTCTGTGGTGATTCTTTGTTTCTTTCCTTCTTCTTCCCAATACATCTTTTGTCTTACATTCTCATCTCTTATCGTATGCCTGACTCCTTGTGTAAATGAGCTTGCTATCACTCTCCTGATACACACAAGCTATATAGAACATTCAATTCCTTTAATTCTTGTTAGCATAAAAAAAGATTGTGAAAAAGCAAGGCAATATTTCCGTAGCGGTCAACATGCATATACATTCAGCACAAAAATGGTTTTTACACATAACTGGTGCCTGACTATTGGGAAGAATAATGAATGATTCTAGAATAATTTCAGTAAAACAAAAATCAATGCTTTGGAGGTTTGTTAGTGCCATTTACACATAAGAAACAAATAGTTAAATGTCTCTCACCAACAAAATACAGAAAACTCCCACATTGTTATAGGATGCAGATTCCCCCCATTGAGAAATATATCGGCAATTTCTAAAAATGCTCTTTTGCATTATTTACCATTAAATGTTAGACAACCAAAGGCAATTATTCCTTTGCATTAAAAAAATAATGCATGTATATTTCATTGCTCAGTAAACAGTCACAAAGAAACAAGAACAAATTCACATATATTCACACAACATGCAAAACTGTGCTCCAAATCATGCACACTCACAATTTAAGCATTTTTAAACTAAAATAATCACTAGGTCATCAATAACAAAAAATAACCTAGCAATTATTGAAAAAGTCTGTTCCCCATGCTTGCATTGATTTCCTCTTTCCTTTTTCCAAACATGCAAAAATTAAAAGACACATACACATGAACACAGAAACACACAAGCAATGGATTAGAAAAGCAGCAGATAAAGAAAACCAAAAGCATCAGGGTTTAAAGTGCTATTCTCTTGAACGTAAAAAGATCCTGAAATTGAAAAGCTGATCGCGTGCAGAAATTTGAACTCCTGATTTTCATGGCATGCAATCATCAAGGAGACAATTTCTAATTCAAATAAAAGCAATTTTGTTTAAAAACAGTAATTGGTACAAATGATTTTTTCCTTCTCCTTTTTTTATTTTTTATTTTTTTTTTATTATTATTTTTGCTTTTCGACTAACAGTCTCTTAAACCCTGCATGCTGCAGTGCTTAGCCTCTGGTCTGCATCGGCCGTGAGAGAAGAAGGCTACCTGAGAGGTTTCACAGTGCCATCTCATATCCATGTCTGCCTGGCTACCCTGCGTGCTTATAGCTTTTTTTCTTAATTCTTAATGGAAATCCTAGGAAATTTAGTCCATCCTCTGAAATCAATACTGGTGACAGGAGAGCTCCCTGACTCAGTGGGAGATCAAGATGATAAATTGTCTGCGCATCAGCCCGGCCTATCAGTGCTCTGCACACAGATGGAAGAGGAAAGGGGGAAAAAACACAGAGAAAGAGCTCCGTTGGTCACATGCTTGTGGAGAAGCCAATGGACAAATTGCTTCTGCAGTAGAGGATGCTGCAGTTTCTTCTGCGGATGAAAAGTGCTGCGTTTCACCATTGGATACCACTCTAGTCAATCTGCTTTCTCTCGCTCTCTTGTTTTGAGATTTAAGGAGTAATGCTACTTATTTTCATAATACAGCCACCCTTCTCCCCCCCACACACACACACACTCAGATTTTTTTCCTTATAATGAAACTGTAAAAATGTGATGGCGTGGAGAAAAGGGAGGATAGAGCAATAAAGCCCCTCACTGTGATCCCACTTAAACTGTTTTGATCTATTCCCCTTCAGATGATTACTGTGTTTTGCCTCATATTAATTTGCAGCCTTAAACAGAGCAATTAGCACACAGCCCTCAATCCAGGATGCCTCGGAAAAGCCTTCTGACTGTAATTATCTTTTTTTTTAAAATACCCAGGCTAATCAATGGCATTTGCGGTGTGCATGTTACACTCTGTAATTAATGTTTTTCGAACAATGAATCCATAAAGACAATGAAGCAATATATAGAGAGATACATTAGATAGAGGCTGCTGGCGCTAATGAGAGCTGCAAAGTTTTAAAAGATTCATGCTCAACTAGGCTAGGCATGAGATTTTGAAGGGGGGGAAGGAACAAAAGGAAGAAGCTCCAGCAATAGTTTTCAAAGCCTCTTGCATATAAGTAGGTCAGCAAACAGAAAGAAAAGAAGGATCTATGTAGCCTGGGGGACTTCCACAAAACTAGGGAATCAGCTAATCAGATAACCTATGAATAGAGTCAGCCGATCAAAAGACGTAGATCAACAAGGTACAGATAATGAGGTTTCTGCCACATATAGTATTTGCATTATTAGCAATTTACTGTTAACACTACCCTGCCCAGATAAAATATCAACAACTATTTCCCAAAAGAGCAAAGAACCAGCTGTAAGGCTTTTTTTTTGCAAACAAACCACATATGTTTTATTATTCATCCATCAGCAAATCAGAGATATGATATGATTCTTCCTCATGATATATCACATCAGTTTTGTTAAGGGTAAACAAAAAATACAGGTGATCCACATTTAATAACTGCATTGGGCAGTGACTATTCACAAAAACAATTGTAATAAATTTATTTTCTGACCAAAGTGCCCATTTAGGACAACAAAAGTCTTTATAACAAAAAATCTTTATAGGAAATATATAATATAATAAAACTCTTAAGTGTGAAACTGATTAAGTTCTGGCCAGTTTCAGGCAGCAGCTACCAGCCAGGCCAGGATTCTAATCGGCTAATTAAGGTCACAGAGGTGAGCTTGTTAACTTGCTATTAGTACATTTAAGGAAGTGCTGGGCTGCAGGAAAAAACAGCT
This sequence comes from Protobothrops mucrosquamatus, assembly GCF_001527695.2. Taxonomy (NCBI): domain Eukaryota; kingdom Metazoa; phylum Chordata; class Lepidosauria; order Squamata; family Viperidae; genus Protobothrops; species Protobothrops mucrosquamatus. The sequence goes on from NW_015386540.1 coordinate 593,903, forward strand.
CTGGAAGAGATAGGTTGTTTAGTAACCATTTTACTGGAGCCAATTGCAGTCACTGGATGAGGACTACCTGTAGCAAAATAGTCACTATATAGAAAAAATCAATCTGCCAGCAAAAAGATCTCTACAGAATTATCAATTGTGTTGATAGCTAAATTTGAATCTTAATCTTTGTCCAGCTGTTCTAAAATCCACTACTGCCTGTAAATCTCATGAGCCCCCATGGTGTTGAGTCAAAATACTGCATTCTGATATTATAGCCAGTAAATGTTTTCAGCATTTTTAGCTTTACATTAAAATACAATTTTCTGATATGTTAATCCATCTACTCTGAACTATCAGTTATGATGCACTCATAATCTTATGGAAGACTTACAATATTTTTACTGCACGTAATTTTCTCTTTACAAGTCAAGAATATCTCAGAACTACCTCTTTTTATTGACTTATATGATACCCCGCTGAACTTAATGTGGCAGTTTGCAGAATAGGCACAAATTTGGATTCTACATTCAGAGGATAAAACCCCCATTTTCAACATTCTTGTTTTGTGTGTGTGTGTGTGTTTTAGTAGCCTGTAATTGAGTCTTACATGAAAAGGGATGATGATAGCTCCTTCCTAATAAATGTTCTGGAGGAAACAGAAATCCATTTTTGTCTGCTTTTCAATAGATACCTTCATTCACTTATTTGCCAACAATCAACAGTACAGTCCTCCAAACATAAACCAATGCACATGCATGTATGACTTCCCCTGGAAGATATATAAGTGATTGATAAATATCTTTAAATATTCCTCCTGACATAATTACAAGTATATACCATACAACATAAGCATGTATTTTGTTGCCATTACTGTTACTGTTATCTTTTTGTTATGGGTTTAAAAGTTTGAACAATTGAAGTAGTTGAAAAATCATCAAAAAACCCAAACAGTATTTGCAAACAGAAACCACTTCATTTCATTGAAAAAACAATGGGAAAAAAATCAAATTCTATTTCCCTTCCCCCATTTTTTGGGGGGGAGGGGGCATAAAGCAGAAACAAGCCTTAGAAAAACTCTCAATGTTTCTGGATGCTTTTCACGTGTCATATCCCTGTTATGTTCCAAATTTTGACCTAAAGATATCCCATTTGAGTTTACAATAGTTGTAGTAAAGTTGAGATGGATTATTATAGCCATCCCTGAAATGTTCTGAATTTGAAAGAGTCACAGTCTGATTGAACTTGAATCATCTATTCAGAGCTGTTTTAACTTCAAAGAATTCTTAGGGTGTTTAGGGCAACCAATCTCAAAATTATTTTCCAACCCTTAAAACAAGGGTTGAGCTTTAAATGTTTTACATTTTAAATACTTTGAACAGCCCAACTAATACATACATACACATTAGGGAAGAAAGGAGATCTATTTAGTTCACAAGCTTATGTTTGCAACATAATATATAAAGAGTATAATCTTATTTTACTTTTAAACCTAAAATTCAACAAACTATCTGACAGATTTGAAAGAAAGTGTCATGGTTCCAACAGACAGAAACAAATAAAGCAGAACTCTGGACTTGCAAATTCCTCAAAGAACATGTTTATTAGTTACAAAGTATTGGCACGGTCAAGAGTGAAACCAAGTCTAGATATACAAGTAACAATTTTCCAATACAAAGTTAAATGTCCCACCCATAAAACTATGCAAACAACTATGTTCCCCAATATGATTATTTGTTGGGCTTTTTATGCAACGCCCAGCCTGCAGTCTCGGGAGCAGTCAATGACCTTGGTTTCCATGGGACAAAAGATTATTTTGACTAACGAAGCACCTGGGCAACCCCCGTCCCTCCGTTCTATGTGGCAACCTAGAATGAGAAGGAAAATGGCTACAGCCATGCTCATTTGTAGAGTTGACAGAAAGAGAAAGAAAAAGAGAGAGAGAAAGAGATAGATAGATAAAGAAGGAAAGAAAGAAAAAAAAGAAAGAAAGAAACCAATTCTCCCAAAATAAGACCCAACCAGAAAATAAACCCTAGCATGGTTTTTCAGGATGCTCGCAATATAAGCCCTACCCCAAAAATAAGCCCCAGCATTGTGGTTGCCCTGCGGGGAGGGTCGGGTGGGCATGGCCAGCTCGATATCGCTTGTGTCAGGGGGCACCTGTGGGGGCCCGGATGGGCTGGGGTGGAACCCAGGGGTCTCCGGCAGAGTGGGATGGGCGCCAGGGCCTGATCCACCAGAGGAGTCTCACCAACTCTCTCAGGCCACATGGGGAAGCTCCAGGGCTGGGCTCAGGTGGGGCAGAGCTGGGAGGGAAGTCCCGGCTGCCTCTTAGGGACAGGGGCTTCCTGCCCTTCCTGTGCGCTGGGGCCGTTGCAGCTGACGAAGCAGGCAGGAGGTTCATCCCGCGTGTGTGTCGGAGCTGGAGGACAAGGTTGGAAGGTGTCCGAGCGTGCAGGGGCTGCATCGTGGCATCACTCCCACATGGCACCATGCAGTAGTGGCAGAAGCACAAGGCGGAGGTGGCTGCATGGCGCGTCCAGCAGGCCGGATCGCATGCCTCCCCCATGCATTCTGCCTGCTGCTGGGGCCACTGCGGTGGAGTGGGGGTGGCGCCATGCTGCGGCCCCTGCGCACTTGGCTTGCTAACTTCAGCCTGCTAAATCAATCACCCTGGCTAGAATTGGGTGCAACAAACTAGCCACCAATCCGCTTGCTTGCTGCAAATCCAGATTAGAGCCCTTGGGCTGCTCCTTCCAGCCCATTTTGGAGCCCCACCCAATTGCTGCAGGGTTTTGTTTCCAAAGACTCTCTGCACAGGCTCCGGACAAACCGAGATTCAGGACTGAAAAAGCAGCAATGGGAGCAAAGAGCTATTCAAAAGAGGAGGAAGAATGATAAAGTGGAAGAAGCCACTCCCGAACAGATGAGGTGAGGCAGGTGGCGGGGCAAGAGTGGTGCCACACTGCAGCCCCTGCATCTCGGCCCCCACCTTCCAACCTTGTCCTCCAGCTCCGCCGCACACACGGGCCGAGTCTCCTACTTGCCACCCCACTCATGACAGCCCTAGCTCCCCCCCTGCGCCTCTGCCTCCGTCTGCTATTTGGAGGGCAAAAAACTAAGACATCATCTGAAAATAAGCCTTAATGGGTCTTTTGGAGCAAAAGTTAGTATAAGACCTCAGCTTATTTCAGGGAAACACGGTATTTCTTTTTAACTAATTTTTCTTTACTATACCTAAAAATCTGTTGAAGTAGCAATATTGTTGATAGATTCTTAAATAAACAGCCTGTGCAGGGCCTGTAACAGTTAGTGCCTTATAGTTCATGGTAAAGGAAAGGGCACAAATACAAATGGCAGCAGTATTTTTTCTAATATCAATGTGATAAGAATTAGTGAAGGACAAAAAGTACCAGTGGCCTATTTTCTTATATTTTTGGCTGGGCTTTTGGAATGATGCCTAGTTTTGATCCACTGATGTTGTTCCAGATAAGCAACAGGCAATACTTTATTTCATTACCCTTGGAGTTTCTATTTCAAGACAGAATTTCAACTCCCTGAAGCTGTTTTTGAAACTAGGCAAGGACTTTGTAGACAGCTGATTCTTGTTAACTCTGTGAGGTTTCACAGGTCCTCTGTGGGAGTAACTAGTCTACTTTCCAGGTCTCCTCCCTGTCCTTCCTGTAGCAACCTGCCTCTGGCCACTGTCTGCATTTGATATGAGCACCTTAGACTTTCACATCCGGGGAGTCAAAAAAGTCAATATGGAAGTCACAACCATGTAATCAAAGTCCCGTTCCTTTTTAAACCTGCATTGTGATAGCATACACCTTTCTCACAGTGGTTAGATCGTAAGGAGAAGAAAACAAAATCTCTGAAATCTCTTTAAAATGCTGATTTTGGCATGTCCAAGGAATTGTCCATTAGATATCAGTCAGCATGTCCTTGCTATTTTCTGCAATATTCATTATATCTTTGAACTGCCAGATTTGACAGGTAATCATTATACTGCAAGTTTAATTTTGTAAAACAATGCACGTTCTGTGCAAGAAGTAACAACACCCTTCATGGATTATATTTATTTATTCCCATTTTTAGGTGTTACCAATAAAGCCAAATAGGTTTCACTCAGACTGGATATTACTAAATATGATATTAGATCCTTAGAGACAAATAAACCTTTGAGTTTGTTTTTAGGAAGCAAAATGATCCTTGTTCTCTTGAACAGCTCCCACAGAATGTTACAGTCTGCCTCTATTTTCAGAATACAGAGAATCACTACATACCCCTGACTCTTAAGAGACCTCTTTCCTTTCCTCTTTACACATTCATACAGAGAATTTTTCATAATATTAACCCATGACTATGGCTCCCTTTACACAATGGTTTTCTAGTCATGGAATGACTATTGCCACAATTGTTATGAAATCAAACATGGAAAAGTGTAATAAAATCAACAGCAGCAAAACAACAGCAACACTTTAATAGTGCTGAAAATCTCTACAATCTGACCAATATAAACCTGGAATTTGCAATCTGGCTGTCAGTCAATGAAACCTTCTGCAAGGCTTGAACAAGATAAACTTGGTGATAAAAATGATGGCAGTGAAAACAAAGTTATGGCCAACCCTATGAAGAGAACTGCACCTAGCTACCTCTGCCTGATCTTAAAATGGGAGGTCATACCTGGCCAGTTCTTGGATGGGTGATCACCAGAAACTGAACAAGTAACATAAAAGTAGGCAGTAGCAAATCACTTCAATTCATGGCAAGTCACTTGCTTTGGGGCCCTGGGCACTGTTTGGAGAATGTTAATTGTTTTTCTTGTTGTGGCCTGTGAGCTTCCCTAAGTTATGGTTCATAAGGTGGGGGAGGCATATAACTTTCCTAAATAAATACATACATAAATTAGAACAATTTTCCGTAGGTTATACCTACATATAACCAAAACAACAGTCGCCTTGGCAAGACGGGTAACATAGATATTTAATAATAAATAAAAATAACAAATAGAATAGATCCCACTTGATAAAAAGCGTCCAGGAAAGAGACCTAAAACAAGAAGGATAAATGACAGTATTGCAGGCCCAGTTGGCAAAAGAAAGCTCAGGATTATATTGGTTGGAAACATGTGGAAGAGGCCTTCATCCTAAAGTCGATAGACAATGGTTAAAATGATGATGATGGTGGTGATGATGATGATGATGATGATGAAAAATAAAAAAAATAGTTATGAGAGGAATACCAACAGTAGTTTCATTGGATAGGAATGTATTATTTACTTTAAATTCATGTGTATTGAAATACAGTTATGGAGCTTATTGAGGGTGACTCATAAAATTGTCTGTATGAGTTAAATAAGCTTTGTTGCTATAAAAATATTTTATTATGCCTTTCATTGAAAAGAACCTCAAAGCAGCAATTCATTAAAAATAAAGGTTATGTTAATAGCTGATGAAGGCCAACTCATAGAACTTTTATTAAGAGATAACAAAAATAGGTTAAATGTTGGAGCTCGGCAGACTGCAGAGGACAGATCATTGTACAGAACAAATGCCAGCCTGCCTTCTTCAGTAACCCTAAAAGCAATTAATGACAAGAAAGGGAGGACCTTCCCTAAGGAATGGAACTATGTGGGAAAATAATCTCATTAGAGATATATTTCAAAGGAATCTGGTCCCAGTTGTATACATGCAATATAATACCTGCACAATGTTGCAACCCAAACAGAAGAAGGTCGGGGCTTATGTCACTATGTGGCTTGCACATTCTGACTCCCTTGCTTCCCAGCAGGTGCCTTGAACAGCGCTACCTCAGTATTTGATTGCTTCAAGGTTTTTCAAATTTGGCACTTGACTCAGTTTGAAGCAAAAATCTTGCACCAAAGACTCCACAGTTCAATACTGAGTTACATATATTCCCATCTATTGAAATAAATGATTTATCTACTCTTGTCATCATTAGGTAATCCTTAATTAAAGCTCTTATCTGTGCTCAATTAGACCTGTCACTTGTCCAGTAGCATTTTAGGCTTTTCTTCCACTGATTCATCTTTCCAGTCCTTCTAAAAAGCAAGTTGCTCTCTGGGATTCACACACACATGACAGGCACAATCTGACCCAAGGTCACAGTCACTTGCTCATCCCAAGCAGCAATTAAAGCTTTGGTTGAGCCATGTACCAGTTATTAATGTGGATGTGCTATCATCCACATTAATAACTGGAAGAGAATATCCAGACATGATCTCCAATAAACAATAGAAAATTTAATTACAGATAATTGTAACAGTATAACTATATAGAACTTTAATTCTCATGACTGTTCTTGACAGTGACTAATAGACTAGCATACCAAACAGTATTGCAAATTACTGTCAAAATCTGTTATGCACTTGTGGCTTTAATAGGGATAATTGCATATCCTTTCATGACATGGATCTTAGGAAAATAAATATTTGCAAAGTGATGGGAACCAGATTAAGTACTTATGATTTATCCTTACACATATGCTTAATTAAGTTAACAAATAGTAATACAGGTAGTCCTTAACTTATGGCCTTAACTGAGCCTGGCAATGGTCATAAGTTGTGATGGTCATAAAAGAAGGTCACCATATGACTGGATCAGAAGTTAATGCTGTTTTTCAGCAAATCGTTGTAAATCATGGTCATCTGACTGCAGGTGCTGCAAATAGCCATTAACATGGGTCAGTTTCTGAGAACCCAGAACATGGTTATGTAACTGCATGTGGGTGACATCAGAACTTTGAAACTGGGTTGTAAGTAGCTTTTGGAGGGTTTATGGTGGAATATATTCCAGATTCCCAGGTGGGAGGGAGTGCATTCCTGAGGAATAAGAGACAGCAAAGTTTAGACAGTTGGGTTGGGAAGAAGAGAGTCAAATCAACTGCTTCCAAGAAGTTCTCACAGTATATCTTTAATGATGCAAATAGTTTGCTTTAGTTTGGCAAGATTTCTGTCTATAAGTGAGGGAAAATAAAGGATCTGCTTATGTTTTTGGGCCAGACAGGATCTGTCCTAACTCTGAATGGTTGCTAAGTGATCAATTGAAAATCGAAGACTACCTGCATGTAGAATATGTAGAACAACTATGGTTTGTTACATTCATATTCTGTCTTGTATATTTTTTAGATTTTCAAACCATTAATATATCTCAGTTTTTCACATCCTAGATCAGTACTGTGTGTTCATCTTTCCCCTATTTTGGATAATAGATGCAGGGAGAGAGAATAGATAGAAGCTGAACTACTATTTTAAGTAGTAGTAGTATGTAGTAGTTAACATTAGACAACAGATCCTAAATTAATAATTTCAGATATCTTGTAATTTTTATTCTAGCACTATCCTGAAAAACTGTCATAACTAGATTTCAATTAGATTGGAACTTATAAAGTGCTTGCTAGGAAAGACTAGATAAGTAGCTTTTCATTATGCTCAAATCTTGTGTTTATTATTTAGTTCTCCAAGACTTGAACTATAAACCCCATTATAGGAAAATCAAATTGGAAGCTCAGACTTCAACAAGCCCAACAGAACAGATCAGAAGTGGAATAACATGCAGCACCTGGAATGGTGGGAGAAACTCTGGGGCTCTGGATGATGTGGAAAATAGGTAGATACAGAGACAGACAGATTATAGTTACAATTACCATTCTAGTTTTCAAGAATGTCTCTAAATTCTAGTATTATGCTAATCACCTCGTTCTTCAAAGATAAAGAACCACCATTACAATGACAGGCATTATCAACTACCACTATAATTGCCTGGGTCTTTTATAAAGGCTAGGGCCTAATTTCATCTGGTCAAGAGTGAGCCTGATTATGCCAGATGTACTTCTTCTCAATATCAATTACTCCCTAGACTGGAATTCTGTTTGTTTGGTTTTTTTTTAAAAAAAATCTCTGTATTTTATATAAATGACAGAAGCTTACAATTAAAAAAAATATGAATGTTAAAAAAGGGGAGGTTGACAAATTGGTCACTCCAGAGAGTTTAGAATACTGAGCTCATAAATTACCAATTTTGAATTGTTATGTAGTAAACCGTGTTTATCATGCTAAATTAGAGTTACTGCTTATTTCTCCTAGCAGTCTCCTCTCCTTTAATAACTTCATGGCAGGATGCTATGAACAGTTGCAGATTGAGTAGGGCTGGTACACAGGGGTAAGAATGTGTTTTTATAATGTTGCAAATTTCTAGGCATTTGAGAAAAAATACATTTGAGCAGGTTATATGTTTACTGAACCCTGCAAAGTGATAGATCAGCACTTCCAAGTAAAAAACAATTTTCCTGGCCATAGAACAGGATAGTCCCTTGTTCCAATCACTTGTAGATCTGCCCACCAAAATAAGCCATGATCTGATTCAGAAAAACTATTTATTTGATTCAGTTATGCATCGTGCTAATCTGAATCCTACATGAAAAAACAGAATGCCAATCTGTGGAATGAAGAAAGGATAGCAGTACAGAAGTGTACAAAAGAAGCTGTTCATTATTTCTCTTACCACACCTGTTTAATGAATAAACATGTTTCATTGTTGATCCATATAAATATATAAATTATTCTTCAGATTACGCGTTTTTTATCTTTGTGTTTTGTCCTGAGCTCACTTAAATAGAAATCTCTTTTAGGAATCACGCATAGATATATAGTGATCTATCACTAAGCAAATGCAGCCTGGGTCTTTTCAGTATATTGTATTTGCTTATCATATTTCTGTATCACCCATCTCATCTTGTCTAAGTCACTCTTAGTGACATAAAAAAATCAAACATTTTCCACAAAATTCCAAAACTGTGGAATGAAGTACATGCTGACGACAGGTGAAAGATTAGATCTATTTTAGATTTTAGTATACTACTACAAACAAACGTTTTGTAATAATACTTAGCAACCAATATTAGGCTGAATCCTAATATTGTTCCTAACATCAATATGCACACATTTTGGCAAGCACTAATGTAGGGGATGTCCTTCCTGGCTCATTTTTCCTGGTAGCTGTTACTGAAGTGGCCAAGTGAAAAAGAGATGGATGCATGAAAAGACCCAAACAGATGGCAGAGCAAAGGGGTCAAACTAAATAAGAAAAATGTTTTAAGGAAAACATGAATCTGGATGACATCTTCATGTCACCAAATCTTTTCTTTAACTTGCCCATAATGTTAAGCTTTGCCAGGTTTGCCGAATGTTAATGTGCTTAGGATTTAAAAAGAAGACTTTTTGAAAATAATAAAATCCACAAGATCTGATTTGAAATCCTTCTGTTTTGGAGATTTAAACGTATTGTTGTTAATAGTAGTAAAGTTTGCTTGCAACTTTGAAAATTGTACCAGAGTCCTAAAATGTTGGTTGAGTACAAACCTGGCTTTTGATGATAATTATGATTTAACAAGTTAAAAAAGCAAACAAACAAAAAGACTGTACAAGATAGGGGCTTTCATAAGGAGCATTGATATAATGCATCTCAGAAAATGCTCTTAAACAATCCATTTTTATCACTGAATTGTGAATGCTGTTTCAGGAACATAGGAAACTTAATGCCCTGCAAATCTTTTAATTCCTAATAGTCCCTGGAAAGGCATAAGTGCACGTTTTAGTCTAGAACTTGTATAAATATCAGTGTGTCATGCTGTATTATAAAGTTGCAGTGATGGATAAATGATACACATTATTCTATCTAGAAAAGCTATGGGTACCCAAAAAGCTGCAAATAGCATGTGGCTAACCTCTGTTGCATTTCCAGCAGCCACATAAAAAGCAGCATCACCATGTCACTCTTCTGTTGGAACTAAAAAAGTCCCCATAATATTATATGAAATGTATCTTAGAATATTTAAAACAAATAAAAACAGTGCATGGTTAAATTAATAATGGAATTCTAGCGTGCTTTGATTGTTTTTATGAAAGCCTGCAAGTAAAAGTATATGATACAAGAAGCAGCTTTATATCAGGTCAAAGTTTGCCTGAGGTTTAAGCAATAATCCAAATAATCTTGAGTGCACTCCTTCTGTTTTGTTAAACTTTAGACTAGACTAGACGACTAGACTAGACTAGACTAGAGCTGGAAGGGACCTTGGAGGTCTCCTAGTTCAGCTCCCTGCTTGAGCAAGAGAATCTATACCATCTCAGACAAGTGACTGTCTAGCCTCTTTTTAAAAACCTCCAGTGGTGGACCGCCCACAACTTCTGAAGGCAAGCTATTCCACTGGTTAATTGTCCTCACTGTCAGGAAGTTTCTCCTTAATTCCAGGTTGCTTCTCTCTTTAATCAGTTTTCAACCATTGTTTCTTGTCCTGCCCTCTAGTGCTTTGGTGAACAACCTGCCCCCCTCTGCCTTGTGGCAGCCCCTCAGATACTGGAACACTGCTATCATGTCTCCCCTATTTCTTCTTTTCTTTAGACTAGCCAAACCCAAGTCCCGTAGCTGTTCTTTGTATGTTTTAATCCCCAGGCATTTGATCATCTTAGTTGCTCTTCTCTGAATTTTTCCAAACTCTCAACATCTTTTTTGTGATATGGTGACCAAAATTAGCTGCAGTATTCCAAATGTGGTCTTTCTAGGGTTTTATAAAACGGTACTAATACCTCACGTGATCTTGATTTTATGCCTCTGTTTATACAACCCAGGATTGTATTAGCTTTTTTGGCTGCTGCTGCACACTACTAGCTCATGGTTAAGTGATCATCCACTAGGACTCCAAGGTCCCTCTCACACTACTGTTTTTAAGCCAGGTCTCGCCTAGTCTGTACTTGTACCTTTGCTTTTTCCTGCCTAAATGTAAAACTTTGCTTTTCTCCACATTGGAAACTCATTTGTTGGATAGGGCCCATTGTTCAAGTTTGTCAAGATCTTTTTGGATCCTGAGTTTGTCTTTTGGGGTCTTGTTCTTTTAGTTTTGTTAATTTCTTAACTTTGATTTTTTTATTTGTAGCTTGTATGTTTGACTTTGTTTTTTAACTCTGTTCTAAATTGTGCTTTTAGTCATGTTTTTAATATTATTTTATGGTGTTCTTTGTTAGCTGCTTAGGTGATGTAGAGAATTGATAAACAAATGTTCTTTGTTAGCTGAGATGGTGATGGAGAAAATTGATAAATAAATCCTTTCTATCAGTTGCAACACAGACAAGATCCAATAATTGCTATCTCTCTGGAATATGGCATCAAAGGATGGCTACCAATGTTCTCTTATTGGAAGTAAACAATAATAATCATATAGAAATGAATTGTAGTAATGTTATTTTGCATTTTTTTTTGCAATTTGGACACTCATACAATTTTCCTGGCATCACTATAGTCCTATATATAAGTGCTGATATTTAGCAGATCTAATTATTCACTATAATATAGATAAACAGAATTCCTGATTGTAGCTGTGATGATTACAGCAGGGATAAGGAATAAAGAAAACATATTGTCTCTAGTTCAATTATTTGATATTAAAAATATGTACAAATTGCCAGCATACTATATACTGCCTGGCCAGTTTGAATCATTCCTTTCTCACCACGTCATGACATAAAGACTCTATATAACAATACTATGAATTACATTAGATGATGAAAGATCACCAGATCTCATTAAAGATTATATCTAACAAGCCATTTCCCAGTTCTGAAAACTGGATATATATTCTTTTCATCCTTTCATTATCAAGTAGAAGACTGGGAATAGAACCAGGTCATCTTGCATTTTGAGTAAAACTGAAATTTCTGTTCCAACAAATTGGATCTGGAAATGTATATTAATTGAAGAGTATATGCTTCCTTATTTGTTTATTTAGGCATATTATCCATGTCACTTTTGAGAGGGCATGCACACCAATATTTTAGCATAAATTACCAATCTCTAAAATCGATTAATAAATCTGATTAAATGATCTATTATTACTTAATGATAATTTATGGGCTGCCATTTTAAATTTTCCACAATGCCTTGAAGTATAGGGAGCATTATGGGAAATAAAAATTGGCTCTTCCAAGTTGTCTGGAAAAGATTATCATCTTGTTCCTGCCATGCAAATTTATTTGGCTTTTAACATAGAAGGGAAGAGAAATCCTATTAAGAGCTTTTGTTGCCCCTAAATCATATTCCTAAAAGCCAAACAACCTGTTATGTCTTATATGCTTCTTTCTATTCTGTTCTTCATTGGCAAGTTTTTTGATAGATTGATTTTGTGCTATCAAGTTGGTGCTTACTCTTAGTGACTACATAAATAGATTTTCTCCTTATTAAATTTAGAAACAAGAAGAATTATGCAGAGTAGCTTGAGGTAAAATTTTAGTAGCACTTCATGGCTGTGAATCTGTGAATCATCCACAGTAAATTTGGAAGTTCTTCTTAGGCAAGAAACAGTAGATGACTCTTAAGGGAAATCAAAGGTACTGGATTTGGATAAGATGAATGCATTTTTCAGTTTGTACATGTGTTGGGTTGGATAAAGCTTCCATATATGCCTTTAATTTATAACATTAAGTTTTCCATAAAGATAAAATAAATCTGAGTAACTCCTCAGGCAAAATACAATGGCATTTTGAGAAAGCCTTTCTGGAAGAATGCTCTGCAAAATTTCTAATCTCAATCGTACTTGCTTCCTCAGTAATCTAGTATATCATTTTGTTTGATTTCTGAAGATAAAATATTTAGGTTTAAGCTTTTTCTTCCATTTTTAGTGCAGATCTCTGACAGAGACCAAGATACAAAGATAAGAGAATTGGGACAAAGCAAGAACCTGAAGGCACAGAGTCATGATGAGGAGGTGATTGAAGTTGATAAGAGAAGTCTGCTTTTTTCTTACATCTCTTGCAACAGTTAATATAAAAAAAAACAGTAGAAAAAGTAGGAAGATGTAAAAAATAAGCCCCTGATTTCTTGTGTCAAGTCGATATACCGTATAGTGCAGTCAACCTGGGGGAAAACCTTCAAAATGGCTGAAATGCTCTGTAAATTATAAGAGCAACCAGACAATGTTCATGGATTAATAGCTTTAATAACTAGCTAGCGCCTCTTTCTTGTCATATTCAGGTTTACATCTAAGCCCAAAGGCAGAAGAAATGCTTTCTCAATGCCGCCTTCTGAATATGTTAGTTTTTATTTAAAAGAACAAGCCTTCAAATTGCATGGAATGCTTAGCACAGATTACATTTTAAAATATCAGTTATCTGAACTTGCAAGAATAATGCGCAACATCTTGTGGCAATATCCAAGCTAATTTAACATGATGAATTAGCATCAAGGAATGGAAGATAAGTGTAGAGGTTTCATTATCTTTTTATACTCCCCATTTTTCAAGCAAATACACTTGGCAGATTATTCATATTCATTTTACACTGTACACATTTGTTAAACCACAAATTAGCAGTTACTTTGGTTATTTAACTGGAGGGTGGGGGGAAACTCTCCTTTTCTTCAGAAATTTAGAGTTCTGCCTTGATGGTGCTTGCTTTTCTCTATATTTGGGCTAATGCTGGGCCAAAAGAAATTTGGAAAATAAGGTGTGGCAATGGAGCCTCATAATCAGATCTTTATTTCTTTGTTTAAAATAATCATGAGAAGGATGGGAGCAGGGACAATTTAGATGTACTCTCCTTCCCTCTTTCCATTTTGCTCTTTCCTTGTTTTGAAATACAGTAGATATAGAAAGTCTACAAATCCCTATTAAAATGCCAGGTTTTTGAGATGTAAAAAAAATCAGACCAAGATAAATCACTTTAGAATTCTTTCCATCTTTAATATAACATATAAACAGTAAAACTGTATTAAAAAACAAAATGAAATCTTAAACAGAAAATAATAAAAAAAGAAACTAGAATAATATGGTTGCCTGCATAAGAGGTCACACCCTCTTATAAATAGGGATGTGGCTGTGTTCAGAATTAACCAATCACAGTCAAACTGAAACTGACATTAGTGTCAGTACACACCTGCCATCAATTAAAGTTACTCTGATCAAGCCCATATAAAGTTCAGCTGTTATAGGAGTTTTTTCCCCCTGACATTTACTTGGTTGCCTCTTACAGCAAGAGCCAGCAAAGAGCTTACAAAGTGTCAAAGGGATCTCATTGTTGGAAGGTATAAGTCAGGAACACAGAAGTGGAAAAAATATGGCACAACAGTGACATTACTGGGTGTCTCTCCAAAATTGATGAAAAAACAAGAGGAGAACTTGTCTGAGAGGTAGCCAAGAGATCTTAAAGCAACATTAAAGAAGCTGCAGGAATTTCTAGCAAATATTGGTTATATACTACAAACGACAACAGTCTCCTCTTTCTTTGTATTTCTGGGCTGTGGGGTAGAGTGGCAAGACAGAAGCCTTTTCTCACAAACAAAAATGTCTAAGCTCAATTACATTTTGCCAAAATGTACACCACGTCTGATGAAAGCATGTAGGAAAATGTGTTATGGTCTGATGAGACCAACATTGAACTTTTTGGCCATAATTCCAAAAGTGTATTTTGCTCAAAAACAACATTGAGCATCAGCAAAAGTACACCATAACAAGTGGTGGGATTCAAATATGTGAACAACCAGTTCTCTGTGTGGATGCTGCTTCCAGAAGTCCATTCTGGGCCTGGGCAACAAAAAATTAGCAACCGGTTCTGCCGAACTGGTGCGAACTGGCTGAATCCCACCACTGACCATAACTAAAGTGAAACATTGTGTAGCAGCATTATGTTTTGGAGCTGTTTTTCTTCAGCTAGAACTGGGGCTTTAATCAAAGTGGAGGAAATAGTTCCAAATATCAGGCAATTTTGGCATGAAACAACCTTCAGGCCTCGTCTAAAATGCTGAAGGTGAAGAGGAATTTCACCTTTCAACACAACAACTCAAAGTACATCTCCAAATCAACAGAAGAATGGCTTCAGCAAAAGAAGATGAAAGTTTTGGAATAGCCCAGCCAGAATCCAGATATTAATCCAATTGAAAATCGGGGGGGGGGGGGTGAGTGGTGCACAGATGATGTCCTTGCAATCTAAGAGATTTAGAGCACTTTTGCAAGGATTCCCAAGGCAAAATGTACCATGCTGATAAGCTCCTACCCCAAAAGACCGAATGTTATCATAAAATCAAAAGGTGCTTAAAAAAGTATTAAGGGTGTACATCTTTATGCAACCATATTATTGTACATTTTTTTTTACTATTTTCCCCTTAGAAGATTTCTGTTTATTTTTCAATTGAATTGTACAGCTTATGTTAAAGGTGGAAAGAATTCTGAAGTGATTTATTTTTTACATCTCAGAAACCTGGCATTTTAACAGGAGTGTGTAGACTTTCTATATCCACTAAACTTAGTGGAAGATAATTTGCTTTTGAAACCTGTTTTCAGGAAGAAAGGAATTTTGGTGAAATTCTGATGGGTGAGGCATGATATTGCATTCATTTAACTTTGAGATGGGTAAGGGTACAGATAGGTATTTTGTCTTTCATTGTTTAAATCTCCTTTTCTTGATTTGCAATTTTGCTGGCTTCTTATATTTATAAACTACTAAAACTTTCATCATGACCTTTAGTTAGGCAACAAGGTGCATCACAGGTGAACAATTTTTGAACCAAGAAACCTCAAATGGGTTAACTTACAAAATGTGTCCAAAATTTGCGACCCATGACTCTTGAGGGAATGAAATTTGGGGAAGTTATGGCTACTTCAGTGTTACTAGTCACTGTGGCACTGCTGCTGTGGTCACATATCTTCATTTTCAACATTCTCCGTAACACTTTCTCTGCCAGCTTTGCAATCTCTCACTTTTTTTACCCCACCCGGTAACTGCCACTTATCTGTGGGAAGGGAAGGGAAAGAGATTTCTGATGCTCTTGATCACAAGAAAACTCAGAGGGAAAGCTGGCAGGAAGTCAGAAGTTCCTTCTGCTACTGTGACTTTTTTGCCCACCCTTGCATTTTTAATCAAAGTACACCTCTGTATATTACTGTATCCTAAATTAACATGTCATAATTACACATTTTTACGCCAAGAATTGCATCACAAATTGAGAAAACTGAAAAATTGATTGGGTAACCATTTGACCTGAGAATTAGTCTCAGCAGTGTAGATCAAGTGTGCAGTAAGAAAACTGCACAAATTTTTAGGTGTCTCCAGTAAGGAAGTGTAAGTTTATATTGGGAAAATATTATCTATCTGAATCACATCTATGTATTTGAATTAGCAATTTAAGAGATGATTGCAGATCTTGGTTATCTAATTAAGGTGGGAAAGCATTCAGAAATGCACAAAATCTGTCAACTTGCATAAATGCCTCTCAATCCCATTTTTTTGTTTAATAATTTTATTATCCTGGAGTCTCAAATCTGCAGGTTTTTAAGAACACAGAAGAGAAAAACATGAAAAAGTGGAAGAGGCACAGCTAAATCATTTTGGGTAACAGAAATTCTTATGGAGAATAAGCAAGCTAGGAAACAAAGAAATCTTTGGGAATACTTATAACTAAGGTCCAGGGAATTAAAGGGATATATGGATCAACGGGACAAGACAGATAAGAGAATACTTTTTTTTAAAGGAGCAGGGATCAGGCAGGAAAACACTACAATTTTTGAAAGGTATGGAAAATGAAAAGATAGCTTGATTTCAAATATTTTTCCAATTTTTTCAGTCAAACATCTAATATTAAATTATCTGGTAAGAAAACTGAACAAATTGGCCAAATGAGTTCTGAATGGTGAGGCTTTAAAGACTTATTTACAGATAAGAGACTGAATATGGGAAGAAGAAAGCACTTACTGTATTTTAAGAGAAGGTGATAATAAAATTGTTTATACTTTTTTGGTAAAGGGGAAGTAATTTCTTTATCTTTTTCTTTTCTTTACTATAGTCTTATTTTTTCGTTTCTATTTTTTATTTCTATTTTTTTCTTTTCTGCACTTTCTGCTCTTTTTCTTTTTTCTTTTTCATGTTTTTAGTTTATATTAGTTTTTACCTTTCTAATTTTAAAGTTCAACAAAATTATTGCAAATAAGTGGAAGCCTTTCTCCATATAATTGTGGGTCTTTAATATAATTAAATATGGGCATGTTTTCAATGGCCTGCAATTTCATATTGTATTCCATAACAGTGGGGATTAGAGACTGCAAGAAATGATAATTTTCTAGATTCAATATTGTATTGCATATAGTAATAGATTGCTAATTATCATACCTTTTAAGAAAGTGAAGTCTGTTAAAATGTTCTCTTTTCAAAGATAGATACATATCCGCCCCCTCACAGACATATATTATCTTCTGTATTGTTTAAATAGCCTATTATTCTTGCTTTCATGTTAAAAGGAACATCTGAGAATCCTTAACAAACAACCTATTTAACTATCCACTGTTCTGCACAGTATTAGTTAGCTTTTTTTGTGAACAGAAAAAAGAATTGAGCTTTGAAAACAAAGGATCTGACATACATCAGGATTGCTCTCTGCATTATTTCAGGAGATGTTTCTCAATTTCATTACTTCTTTTAACAATTTCCTTGCCAGCTTGACTAATTAAAGCTTGCCAGTAACTCATTTAACCAAGGGGCTTCTATCTGAAATTCAAAAACATGAACACTGAGTGAATACTGTGTTCAAGGCTGTATCTTATTTTTAGTATAATTTTTATTTAAAGGTTTTAAACAAGAAGGTAAAAGCTAACATAAACTAACAGACAATAAGAAAGGAAAAAGGAAAAGAAAGAAAAGAAAAAGTTACATATTATTTTTTTGACAATATTTCTTGTTGAACTATCAAACCTATAAGTCAGTTATTAAGTATATAAAATATAAAATCTTTTTTTTTCACAAAAAGTTCATTAAGAGGCTTCCAATAATCAAGAAATGTAGTGTCTTTTCTCTAATCAGAAAGATTAGAGAATTCATTGTTGGAGAAATCTGTAAACTTCTCCAACCATTCCTCCATGGTGGGTAGTGTCAAATCTTTCCATCGTTGTGCATAGAATAATCTCGCTGTTGTGATCATATACTAAAATAATCTTCCATGCTTTTTTTCTAACTGTATCCATTAATCCTAAAATGAAAAGTTCTGGTTTCAATTGAATATTCAATTGAATATTAATCTTTATATCAAAGTATGGATTTAGATCAGGGGTGTCAAACTGCTGGCCCGCGGGCTGGACGCAACATGAGGAAACCACGCCCACCCCATTGCCGGCAATGGGGAAAAAGCTCCGATACGTCGCACGACGTCACATGACTGCCAAACTGCAGAACACTTCCTTATGTAAAGGGTCCTTCCTTTTTAAAATTACATCATTTTGGGAGGGGGGAATTAAACATTTGAAATTACTTAAATAACTGATTACATATACTTTCATTTGCATGAGAGCATCCCTATGTTGTTTTCTCATTCATTGTTAATGAATAAATTATTTCGTGGCCTAGTACTTCTATGCAATTAAAACATTAAAGTCTTTGAGTTTCGTACACAAATGAAAGATCCATAAGGGTTTTATTTGCAGCTGAGATCACAAGTGGGCCTATAGTATTCCCTCTTTTCTAGCTCTTCAACTTATACTTGGCTACAGAATATATAAGTGAATAGATCAGACATGATTGTGATGACTGCACTTCCTTAAGCTGAGGGATTTATTAAAAATGTGGCTGAAAGCTGAATGACAATGTTTATGTAACAAATCCCAAAACCATTTTGTGTTGTTGACCTCTTTTATTTGACCACATAATGCAATATTGATTATTCAACATGTTTAAATTAATATTATTTTCAAGTAAGGAACAATCTTGCAGTCAAGGAATCTGCATCATCAAATATAATACAAAAGTGATCAGATATTCATCCAGGTTTTGGAAGTCTTCAGAAAGGGGTTGAATGATAATCTGGCAAAGACTGTATTTTAGAGAAGATAATAATTAAGAAAAGACTGAGGAACAAAAGTCAAAACTGTTGATGCACAAAGAATATAAAGAATATAAAAAAGTCAATACACACTTCACTGCTTATTAAAAGACCTTCAATTGGGTTAACCAGGTTAACCTCTGGCATGTACTAAGGAGAATGGGAATCCCAGAACATCTTATTGTCCTCATGAGAAACCTATGGAAGCCATGGTCTGAATGGAACATGGTGAAAATGGAACATGGGGAAGAAATGAAACAAGGTTGTATAGCCCATCCTTATTTATCCAACCTATATGATGAATATCTATTGAAGGAGTCTGGTAGAAATATGATTTGCATTCTTTATTCTTTTTATTTAATCTGTTACATTCCATTTTTACATAGTCTATTAATGTTCTATGTTTTATATTCTGTATTTTGATATGATGCTTGGCTAATCAACAATAATAAAATTACTATTGAAGGAGCATAGACTGGAAGGAAATGAGTTTGCACTATGCTGATGACACTACTTTGATAGCCCAAAATGCTAAGGATCTGCAAACTCTAGTAATCAAAGTCAAGTACAGTGAAAAAAGAAAGGACTACAATTAAATATAGAGGAAACCAAACTAATGACAACAGGTACAAAAACCAGCCTTAGAGCTAATAACAAAAATAGCACAATGGTGAATAACTACTGCTTCTTAGGATCAATTACTTGTCATGCAATAAAAGCCCAAAAGTTGCCCTATCATTTGTTTTGCAGGTATGTAAATTGGTGTTGGGAAAGTTTCTATAAAGAAAAGATGTACAAAAAGAGAACCCAAAAAATGATAATCTGGCAATACGACCAGTGGGATGTGATCACAATTTTGTTCCTACAATCATTACCACCAGATCTGGCAAAGCCAGTGACATCCTAACAAACCTTTGCAAGACCGCCTATTTGCAAGACCGCCTATTTGCAAGACCTATTTGCAAAACCTATTTGTAAGACCTATTTGCAAAACCGCCTATTTGCAAAACCTATTTGCAAGACCGCCTCCTACCAAACACCTCCCTTCAACCAGTCCGCTCCCACAGAGAGGGCCTCCTTAGAGTGCCGTCGGCCAGACAATGCCGGCTGGCGACCCCCAGGGGGAGAGCCTTCTCTGTGGCAGCTCCTGCCCTCTGGAATGACCTACCCCCCGACCTACGTACAGTTGCGGACCTGCGCCTTTTTCACCGAGCCCTGAAGGCCCATCTAGTCCGTGCGGCCGGCCTGGCGTAGTTCGATTATGTTTCAGTGGGGTTTTTTGTATGGGTGTGTTTTTAGAACAGGCCTGTTATTTAATTTGATTTTAAAACAGAAACTATTTATTTATTATCGTGGTTTTTAGTATCGCCTGTTCACCGCCCTGAGTCCCGTAAGGGAGATAGGGCGGTATATAAATTTAATAAATAAATAAATAAATAAATAAATAAATAAATAAATAAATAAGTTCTAGCATGAGATTATTTCTTAGATAACCTGCATTGGACATTAAATAGGAGTGGTAAATCCCTGACTTCCAGGAAACTGTTGATATCATTGGTCTTATCTTACTGAACTGCTTATGAGATTTGGAGATTATTTTGCCATTTTGGTTCCACTCTGTAAGAAGATGNAATAAATAAATAAATAAATAAATAAATAAATAAGTTCTAGCATGAGATTATTTCTTAGATAACCTGCATTGGACATTAAATAGGAGTGGTAAATCCCTGACTTCCAGGAAACTGTTGATATCATTGGTCTTATCTTACTGAACTGCTTATGAGATTTGGAGATTATTTTGCCATTTTGGTTCCACTCTGTAAGAAGATGACCTTGACAGAAATATACAAGAATCATTACCTAGACAAAGACTGGGAAACATTTTTTAAGCTCTGAGGAAAAAGATCTACTAGAAGGAATTCAGGCAGACGACTCCATGATTTACTGGAGTGTGGTATATAAGGTGGGGAGGTGCAGCATAATTAGATTTTTGTTGTTATAGCCAATTTCAATTTCAATAAAAGTAATTCTAGTAATTTGTTGGAGTTGATTTTCTGGTCTGACTACTTAATGCATCTGATGTTGCCACTCAAAACAACTCCTCTATTATGCACTTTACATGGGGCTGCAACTTGGACACTGCAACTGATCCAGGATGAAGTGAACTGCATACTTACTGACTCCCAGAGTTGAGATCACATGACATTGATTCTGCAGACTCTGCACTGGCTGTCAATTGGTTACTAAGTATTTAAGGTGCTGATGTTTACCTAGTAAGCCCTTTATTGCTTGGCACCTAGATACTTTCAGGATTGTATACTCTCATCAGACTCATTATTTTGGAGGACATTCTCTTAACAAACAATACCTATGTTCTATGCTTTTTAATTTTGTCTTTTGAGGATTTCATAATGTCACTATTTATATTGACTATACTGTGGAAGTTTTAACTGTTATATTCTGTACTCTGTAAGCCACAGAGAGCCATCAGATTGTGGCAAGGAAATAAATTTCACCATCCTGAGCAATACCATCTCTCCCAGAAGACTGGGATCTGACTTCCATGTCCTATCTCAGCTTTAGCTGCAATTCCTTTTGTTGCTGCTCTTTTGATAATGTGGACCACAATTCACTTTTTCTGAGTTCCAGTCCTCCCAAAGGCTCTAGCATTTGAGCAAACCAGAAACCTGGTTGCCCTCCAAGGACAGAAGAGTCTTCAGTTTAACTCTAAGAAGTTTCAGCAACAGAATCAGTACTGGCCTAGGCACAGATGACCATATCTGCAAAAACTTTCTTCTTTCACCAGTTTCTCCTTCCAATTTTCTATTACTTCATTTAACATTACAATTCTCTTAAGCATAAATTATCCAAATCTAGTACTATTTTCATATTCCTTTATCACTTTTTGTGTCCTGTAGTAAAAACCTGAACTATCATTCCCATTTAATCCTAGGCTAACTAACTGAGTAATATTTCTCTAAGCCTAGATTTGTAAAGGGTGTGTTTGTGGGGGGAGGGGGAATATTTAACAAAACAAGGGTCTTTTTTTCTTTTATCTTTTGTTCAGTACCTTCATATTTCTACTCACACATTAGAACTCAGAAAAATAATGCTGCTCAATTGTTGTTTGTAAGACAAATAACATAGACAAATATGTGAAAGTAAGTGTTACTAAGGAAGAGCTAAAAGAATGCCCAAAACCTATGAAGAAGAATATATGTGGCAATGAAACAGCAAGGCAGGGAACTTGCTTTAGCAAACATACAGTAAACTTGAGAGTCCACAAAAATCTTCTTTCAGAGCAGCCCAATAGCAAAGCACCTTATAAGAATTGATCCTTAAAAGAGATATTTTGAAGAGCATGCTGTTAAACTACAGTTTAGCATCATGTGCTGTTGAGAGTCAGTGTTTTTCTCAAACAACCATACCCTCTCAGATTCTTGCAAAACATTACCTCATTTGTTGTTCTTACTACATCCCCAGAGTGCACACTGACATTCAGTGATGATTATCACCTTTCCTAAAGTACTATGTAAACCAAACTGCTAAGATTTGCATTTGAAACCATGGTCAGATGACCAGAATTTTTTTTTCTTTTGGGACACAAATATGGAAAGATGTCATGTATGACTCTGGTTTCAAACCCATTGGTTTGCATTTGCTAGAATGTTCTCTAAATGCATTAACCTATGATACATTTAGGGAGGTGAGATTTTTTTTAAAAAAACAATTGTATGCATTGCTTTTTTGGATGACAGTTTATGGAAAGGTAGAAAAAAATGGCAATACCCAGTGTTTTGAATCAAAATTGAAAGAGTAAAGACAAACAACAAGTGGGAATTCTGAGCTAATAGATGATAATGAAAGAGCATGAAAATGGGGGAAAACCACATGTGTCACTTAAGCTACCTTCGGAAGACTTCTATCAAAAGCAATCTATTTTTTCTTAAGCTGTTTGCTGTCTGGGTAGAAAACAGAAAGAACAAGCGGATACAAGAAAGAACAAGAACAAAGTGACCCAATCAACTTTTGTCTCTTGGTCCAC
This sequence comes from Protobothrops mucrosquamatus, assembly GCF_001527695.2. Classification (NCBI taxonomy): domain Eukaryota; kingdom Metazoa; phylum Chordata; class Lepidosauria; order Squamata; family Viperidae; genus Protobothrops; species Protobothrops mucrosquamatus. Next base: position 616,796 of record NW_015386540.1, read on the forward strand.
TGACTGTTTGCTTTATCCATCTAACAGGAAAAAGTTTTTGTCTTGATTTAAAAACTGAGGGCACATTGGAGGGATTTCTAAGTATAGGAGTGCTAGTTTGGTGTAGTAGTTAAGGTACTGGCCTAGAAAGTGGGAGACTGTGAGTTCTAGTCCCGCTTTAGAAATGAAAGGCAGCTGGTGGGTAACTTTGGATCAGTCCAACTCACCTCATACGGTTGTGTGGGGAAAACAGGAAGAGGAAGGAGTATTATGTATGTTTGCCTCACTAAGTTACTTATAAAGTAATAAATATGGGATAAAAATCAAATAAATATTAAAAAAATAAGAATGAATGGATATGTATGAAATTAGCAGCTCTTGATGCCTTTCATTTCTTCTTATAAATTGACTTTATATTTTAAGTTTTTATAATTTAAATTTTAAATTTTAAGCTATGTGGCTGTTTGAAGATATTTTCCTGCCTAAGGTAGAGTTATAAAAGGATTTATAGCTAACCACTCACCAAATCAACCTGAACAACATCCAAAGCAAGGCACGTTATTTGGCACCTGAAGAACAGTGATAGGGGGCCAGGGGATCCGATTAGCACTTCTGCCCATGGGTAGAAGTAATCTAAAAACATGAAATCACAACATTTGCTGTTGATTTAATCTGCTACTTGAAGTGACAGCCTTGCTTTGCCTAATGCTAGGACCTACACAGCTCCCCATCCTAAACCCTAAATAAAAAAAAATGTAGGTCCCTGTTATGTGTTCCTTCATCAGTATGATTCTTTCAATATCTCCCTGGGGATATCTAAAAAAAATCTAACTAAAAGTGTATAGATTTGTGTTTGTGTAAATATGAGGAAAGTTCAACATTTCAGAGATGAAATGAATGACTCCTTGAAAAGGAAATTTCTTAGTTTTAAAAATCATTATATTTCTGAAATAACATTAGACTGATATGGCAGAAGGTAGTCCTAGAACAATTTGAATTTTTAAATTTAGGGCTTACATTTGTATGATCTCATATCTGGATTCCACTTAAGGCTGTTGGGATAGAAAACCAAGAAAGGTTCCAGCATCTTTTAATAGAATAAGACTCCTACAAACCCTATGCTTGCTTTTGGATTGGTTCAATGCTTTACCAAAAGGGAAGGATAAATGTGTGAGGAATAGATTAACTCATATAGAAGGATGAATACCACATTATGTCAGCTATGAGGGCAGGAAATTCTTGGAATTATTAAACCTGACACATGAGGAGGTCCCAAAATTGAAGAAGTTACCTTGGTATTTTGCAATAGAGGGGTCATGTAATTGCAAAATAAGGATGTTGAAATAAATTTAACAGAAACCTGAATTACATTCAAAGTTACTCTAAAACCAGTATGATAGGTTGTTTCTGTGACATAATTACTGTCCCATAAAGGATATTAAGATAAAGTAGTATCATGATATGTCAGAGTAATCCATTTTTTCAAAGGAAATTATTTTCATATAACAAAATAGAATTCATTTGGCATAAGCAGGTATAAACTTCAACGTCCACCAGGATTCAGCTCAAAAATTATAAACAAAATTTGTACATTGAGAAGGTTGCATAGAAAAAATTATACATCTGCAAAAGCTGCAGGAAACAAAATACAAATTTGAGAAAATTACTTTCAATGGATTAGAGTCATTTGTTTAAAGAAAAATGCATATATTGTGAAAAGTTACTTTCAAATAGGTATAGTGGGGAAAATGCACAACAAGGGAGAAATAAAAAAAA
>NW_015386540.1:619206-644090 GCF_001527695.2 Protobothrops mucrosquamatus
TAAAATTGAGCAAAAAATGATAAAACTTGGAGCTTCATCTTTTTTTTGAAACCTAAATAAAGGATTACGACCAATATAAACCTGAATCAGCAATGTAATGGTTTCCAGCAACCCCTCCCAGTAGCCCTGAAAGCCAAGTGGATTTAAGATCTCTGGTCAAAGAAATAAGCCCAGGTAGTGTCTGTAACATAAGAAAAGGATATAGACATTGCAGTTCCTCCAAAAGATTTTCTATTTGCCAACTCTCAATGGAACAAGAAGGGTTTGTTCCATTAGCTACTGAGCACATGTTTTGCCAAATGACCCTAAAATCCACTATTTTAAGAGCACTGATTCACTGGGTGTACTTTAGTGAAATCTACAATAGCAAAAACCGTTTGATCTCACTAAATTGTATTCAACAGACTTAATCCTATATGCTTAATGGATATTGGCCTATGTATGAGATTCTTGCTTATACCTATTGTTTTCCTTCTCTTTCATGGGAGTCTCAGGTTTTATTTTGCTTCATTCTGTTTTCCCTTTAAAGCAACCTTTCTCTGGTGAAAGGGTTGATGGATCATGATGAAAGGTAGATGACACATTTTGCTGCAAAGCCAAGCTGGACTACCAGGGGAAGCCTTGGGGTACGTTACAATTGTAGAAGCTTTAGCATGTTGCCTCTAAAATTAAAATACAAAACCTGTCCAATTATTAAAAAAAATAAAGGCAGCTACCTTGTGAAAAACAGAAATAATTTAATTTATGGTACCGCAATTACAAAAGAACAAGGGAGGCCAACATACAGATCTTAAGTTGTCCACTCATGAAGTAGAAAATGTGTGTGTTGAGTTCCGCTTCCCATACCTGCACTAAAATGGTGTGCTTGCCAGGAATAGGTCACTGGATGACTCCCAGATAAATTTCAGTTCCCATGAGCTCTAGGCATTGTTATATTTCTACCTCTGCTCTTTTTGTCCTAAAGTTGGTACAGTTTGTTCGTAATGGTCTGTGTTCTATTTCTATCCAAATAGACTGATTTGGATGGGGAGAGATTGGATCTTTGGGTATTTCATTATAAAATACTTCAAGATTCAGTCCTTTCCCTCATTCTATTCAACATCTACAAGAAACCACCAAGAAAAGTCATCTATATGACTGAGGTAAGGTATTATCAATATGCAGTTTTGCACCTCCACTCAGGAAGTTGGAGGATGTAATGGAGTCTATTGTCTGAATGAGGAAAAATAGGCTCAGACTCAATCAAAACAAGACAAGTGGCTGTTGCTTCAGAGGCTGAATAATTCCAGAAAAGTTCCACCTTTGTTTCTTGTTGGGGGTTCTAATTCCTGAAAGAGCTGGCTTGCAAGTTGCACGTCTTACTGGACTTGTGTCTCTTGTTCAGATAGCAAGTAGAGACCATAGCTAAGGGTAGTTTTGCCCTAGATTATATTTAAAAAGTAGTATTATATTACAATATTAACTATTGCTTGTTGGTGCTCAATTACATTAACCATATTTTGGTATATAATTTGAAATTGGACTGAATGTTAGCTTATGATTAAGTAATTTCCCAGGAATTAACATGGAGTGCAGAATAATACAGTTGAACCACTTTTACAACAGAGTCTCTATTACTCTACTTTTTTTATTCCTTGGAAAAATATGTATGTTTTGTGGAGGGCTTGGTGCTCTCTGAGATTGGTTGTTTTCTTTCAGAAATTTTATTATCAAACTACGTAACATCAATGCTAGTAAGAGTGTAGGATTTGTTCACATTTTATATGTAGATGTTGTTTATCTCTATGCGTTTATTGATGGCCAATTTGTCTGAGTGCCAGACTTCCAAGAATTCTCCAGTGTTTTTAGACTTGGCCTGGTCTAGGATGCATCTATATACCATTCAAAAGAGGCAAACAAAAAGCCAAAAAAGAAAAGAAAAGCTCCTCACCAGCAATCAACACCCAGATGAACAAAGATCACCAAAAGTAACACTAGACCAAAATTCAAGAAACAAACAACACCCCAATCAAGAAACTATCAACTACAATGTGAGACAAACAAGCTAACAGTAAACAAAAGTTGAATCAAAAAATCAACAACCCAACTCCCATCAATACTGACAGGGTAAACCACTAGTATATAAAATGAGAGCACACTCTATTCCCCTACTAGCACTGATGATGTTACCTAGTTTGGTAATGAAATGTCTGCAAGAAAACAATCAAGCTCAGACAGCATCAAGGACTTCACAGTTAAACCCTGAGCTACAAATATTCTCTTCTATTGGTATATATGTTGTACTTTGAAAATAAAGGACTGAGGAAAGAATTGGCTTGTTCCGCCTCATCTGTAGTGCTCTAACTCAAGGATCTCCAATCCCTGGTCTGTGGACCGGTACCAGGCCATGGCATGCCAGCAGCTGGGCCATACAAACAAGCAAAGCCCCATCTGTGGGATGCAGGCAGCACACAAAACCACACCCCCTCCAGTCCCGGGAGAGACCTCTCACCACATAACCAGTCCCTGGTGCCCAAAAGGTTGGGGACCTCTGCTCTAACTGCTATTGGGACAATACAGGTATATTTGGGCTGATTTCTAGAAAAACAATTACTGTAGGAAAATGAATCTTCCCACTTCAAATTATGACTCAACCAAGTTTCTGGCTTTTCAGATTTTGCACTGATGCATCCTTTTAAAAAACATACTAATCTAGTGAGTTAAAATTTAATAAAATCTCTGTGAAGCGTCTCAAGAATAATTCAAGGAAAGTGAGTATAGATAAGTGATCACAGGTTTGTAATTTTACTGCAATATTACACTGAAAAAGGGAGTTGGACTCAGCCTTATTCTTGTTGGCACAGATAAGGTATAAATATAATAGACAAATCTCTTTTGGAAAGGTTAATGAATGTCTGCATGATTTAATATGGTAGAAATTAATCCTTCAAATTTAATATGAGAAAGTTATTGAAAAAGAACATCCAGCAAAATTCTTGACTAGAATGTAATTATGTATTAAAATATAAAAATAGCCCAGGGACCATACAGAAATATTGGTATTTTTCTACTAAATTTATCCTCAACAATTTCAAATTGCTAATGGCAATGGCACTTAAGGAAAGTCATTTTCATTTCTTGTACAAAAAAGCATCTATAAAGATTGAGCACACCAAGATAGATTGCTTTGCTTTTATAATATTTTATTTCCGGAGTCACCTCAGTACAATTTTATACTCAGCATTTGTTTCTCCACAACATGCAAATAGCCCTGAAGTGTCAGCCAGTACTGAAATATACATGATTGCTTATTGACCCATAAGAGTCTAGCAGATGCCAGATTAATGTTTACAATAAACAGATGGAAAAGTGTCACAAAACCCAAAAAAATGAAAAAAGAAAGAAATCAAAACCAGATACCTCATGTTATCCTTGTTATTTTTTAATGAATAATTAAAATAATTAAAATTAATAATAATAATAGTTAAAATTATTACAAATTAAATAAATAAATGATGAATATTGTATGTATAGAACTATTTTTTACTATATGTAGCTGAAGTTTATACAGAAGATACACAGAAAAGTTTCTTCTATAGGTAACTGTTCCGGATGTGACAGAATGATCCAGTATTTATATTCATACCATTCATTATACCTCATGATATTTTTCTAATCCTGAAAATTATCCTTATTTTTATCGTATCCATACACTACTTTCAAATTGTGTGTTCTCCTTGACTCAGGTCTTCTGTTCTGATAGTAAGTGGAGACTATGGCTAAGGATATTGCTTTTGTTCTTTCAATTTTTCACCTCTCACTTTTTGAGTGTCTTATCAATTCTATCCAATCATGACTTTTTTTTTTGCATTTTCTTTCCTCTGAATCCATTCACTACTGATGTACATATGGATATATAGTATAGATAGATTTAATCCTTATTCTTTCTCTCTGTATGACTAAATGATCTCTGTGTGTTTCTTTGGTAAGGGTCATTGCTTTTTAATCAACATCCATTCACTCTTCATTCTAATCCTTCTTGTTTTATCTCATATGTTACTTCAATAGACAATTTCTACTAAATACATACAACTTTTTTATGTTTCTCCTGATTTCATCTCTTATTTCCATGTGCCAAAGCAGACAAAGCACTTTTATGTGATCATTTTTGTCTATTATACCTTTCTAATATTTTTATCAGCATTTGCATACCTTCAAAAATTATCCAATTACTATATTCTCCCATCTTTAACAAACTTATCAGCAAGATATATACATTTCCTTCCTTTAGTTTTCACCATTTATGTTTAACTAGTAATCAATCATTCCATTTTCCCTGTCAAGCAAAATCTCTGTGCCAAACACCACCTCTGTGATATACTAATGAGCAGCTTCATGCTCCTTATTGCATCGTATAGTCTATCTAATATTCACTGTAAATTATTCAGGTTCTCAGCTTGAGAATGGTATCAACTGCAAAAAGTGTAAGTACATTCACATCTAATAAACCACATGTATTTCTTAATATCGTTGTATCCTGCAGTAATTATTTCAACTGATCATCATAAACAATCAAATTAAACTTGCATTTAGATTTAGATTTATTTGTTCCTCATGTGTACAGTACATATAAGTAGTCTTATGCTCAAGCTACATATGTGAAACAGAGCTTTTTCTAAAAAGATGTTTACCAAACAGTTGCCATTCTAATTCATTAGTGTATCTTCAAAAGGCTCAATTATTTTTTCTATAGTGTCTCAACTTGTTTTCACTCATCCATTCATGTCATCTAACAGAATAATTTTCTCTGGATCATATTTATTCAGAACACTGCACATTTTTTTCTTAGATCATATGCAGGTGGTCCTCAGATTATGACTACAATTGAGCCTAAATTTATATTGCTAAGTGAAACATTTGTTAAGTGAGTTTTGCCCCATTTTACGAATTCTCCTGCCACAGTTGTTAAGTGAATCATTGCATTTGTTAAGTTAGTACACAGTTGTTAAGTGAATCTGGCTTCCCCATTGACTTTGCTTGTCAGAAGGTGGCAAAAGCGCATCACATGTCCCCAGGGATACTGCAATGGTCATAAATATGAACCAGTTGCCAAGCTTCTGAATTCTGATCATGTAGCCATGGGGATGCTACAACGGTCATAAGTTTTTTTCAGTGCCGCTGTAACTTTGAACGGTCACTAAATGAATTGTTGTAAGTCTAGGACTACCTGTACACTCACAGGGGGGGGGACAAGATGAAGATATCAGGAAGCACACATTTCAACATCACAAGGCAAATTCTACTGACTAAATACTTGCGTGTGAAATCACAACACAAGTGTGAAAGAATAAATCTTATTTCATAAAGTCATGATACATGTTTATGATCATGTTGGCTAGCTCTGAATGCCTACCTATATTGGTCTTTTCTTTCATAATTAATTTACACCTTCACTTCCTTGCATGCATGATGGTGAAAGAAAGTTTGTGAATGTTTCAGATCCTGCAGCTTGGAATCATACAACATGCTCTAAGCTTCATGTTATTTTACTGTAGTTTCTTAGCCATCTGATTAGCCTCAATTGTGAAAAAAAAAATCATAAATACTACAGAGTATTTGCCCTAGCCAGATTTGATGCAAAGTCACAGCATATATCAAAAGACTTGTTCCCATGAATGTCTGTCCATATGAGTCCATCCTGTTGAGAATGTACTGTAACTTATAAAAAAAACTTCAGTGAAATGTTAATTAGGCCAGCGGTGGTGAACCTATGGCACGCGTGCCAGAGGCGGCACTCGGAGCCCTCTCTGTGGGCACACGTGCCGTTGCCCCAGCATCGCCTCCCCCCGTGACCCCCTCCTCTCCAACAGCCCCCCCGAAGGAGAGTCGCCCCTGAGCATGGCCCACATCGAGCAGCGCAGCCAAGGACATGGCAGCCAAGCAGCGTAGACAAGACTCTGCCCTCACACCCCATCATGCACAGTTGATGCTGCAGGGCACGGGCAGAGGGCGTGACTGCCATAGCGCTGCTGGGCTGCCTGGGCGATCTGCGGCAGGCCCTGGAGGCAGTGAGTGGCCCTGCGGGCAGGTGGGGCGGGGGATGGGGGGCAGAGTGGGGGTAGGGCAGGGGGTGGGGCAGGGTCAGGGCCAGTTTTTGGGCACTCGTTCTCTAAAAGGTTCGCCATCACTGAGGTAGGCAAACTCTGTCTGGATGCTATCAGACTATCACCACCATTTCAAAAAATGTATTCTAAGTAATAACATAAGCTGTGTAGAGATTACAAATAGACAGGCCTTATTTAAATCCACCATGAAATTAACATTAAAAAAATGAATACTACTGGGAATCAAACTGCTATGTTTTCCTGCTAATATTGTAACCTTTTTTGACAATTTCATCTCTTTCTCTCTAAAACTTAGAAGTCACATTTGTTACTTATAGAAATCCAAGCATACAGTATATCTCCTAGTTCCTTTGGGATTTAAATAGATGTACAAGAACAAGAATGAAGAAACTGTGCCATATTAATCCCAAAATACATTTTTTCAGTGGCATCAAAGAAAAAAAATCTTAATACTGGCAGAGAGGCAATTTATAGACGTTTGAAATAAGTGAAATTATTTTGTGGTAGAATAGCACAAATTTTGACAAAATAATCTTGCATATATCATATGAAATGGAAATTACATCAGATCACAGTGAATATGTTTGGGCCTCCTGAATTACCCTCAGAGCTGCTAATTTGTGGAAAAAAACCCTTCTAAGCAGCTCATAGCATGGGAAATATCTAGTTTGTTCAGGAAACAGGAAACATTTTTCTCTTATTTCACCTATTACTGAGATACCTCTGTTCAAAAACCATGAAATGATCATACAATTGGTTCTTCCAGGCCATAGAAAGCTATACCTATATTTAGGAGAAGGTATTTAATGTCTCAGTGGCTTGAGGAAGGATAGCTACAGCATTATTCAGAATGGGAAAGTGCCTCTGGCAACTTAAATGTGATGAGAGAATAATAGCCAGGTGCTATTGCTATTGCTCTCTCTGTTTCTTGAATTGGGCTGCCACCCTCAGGTGAGATGACCAACTATTACCAAGCTGAAAACAAAATTCGACTACCATTGATCAACTCGAATGGAAGAATTTTGTCCTTTGTTTCCATGAGTCAACTATACTACAGACTTGAATGAAACAGAGACAAACACTTTTGAGCCAGGCAAGATCCAAAAGTCTTTGGAATGCCCTAATCAACAAAGAAACTATAGCACTTTTTAAACAATATTTTTTTATTAACCTTTATAAATACAAAGATAAAAAATGAATACAAACTATAAATCTACTTCTGACAAATAATATGAAGTTAACACATCTGTAGCATCTGGAGCAGTGATGGCGAACCTTTTAGAGACCGAGTGCCCAAACTGCAACCCAAAACCCACTTATGCATCATTGAGTGCCGGGTGGGTGTGGCCCATTGGCTGGGTGTGGCCCTTTGGGTGGGCGTGGCCCATTGGGTGGGCGTGGCTGCGGTGGTAACGGCAGACTGGGTGGGACTAAAAAGTTCAATCAATCAATTCCAACTTTGCAAGATCTTTTTTTTTCCCGCAAGAAGTTGAAATTGACTGATTGAACCTTTTTTTTTTTTGCACACGGCAGCAGAGGCCTAAAGCGAAAAGGTTTTATAAAACCCAGCTGAAGGCCTAGGACTGGGGCGACGGCGCACGTGCCCACAGAGAGGGCTCTGAGTGCCGCCTCTGGCACCCGTGCCATAGGTTCGCCACCACTGATCTGGAGTATCTTATGCATATATGTGTGGCCAGTAAATAAAATATAACAACCTGTGATTAAACACTGATGTGATTGGTGACAAATAATATGTACTTCCTCTGTCCTCTCTTCTGAGTTGTCAGTAAAAGGAACAATATAATTTGGGATAAAATACTTTGTAGACTGTTCACTGAAATAGTAGATGAACTCTTGATTTTAGTTCTCTTACCTCACATAAGCAAACACATTAATCATTATGGATATTAAAAATTTTCTTCTCCAGTAAGGCTGACAGTAAAGTTTTACAACATACTAAGGTAAATTTGTACATGTTAAGTTAAATAAACATCTGCCCTTTCAGAATTAAAGAAGCTTCTTGGATGAGATCTTCCTCAAGGAAAAAATCAAAGTCCAGTTGAAAAAGCACCTTTGAGTTTTGACAGGGAATTATACTCCTGCCTTTCTGATGCTCAACAGCCAATATGCTTTCTTCAGTGGCTATTTTGAGATCCAGTTTGGTGTAGTGATTAAAGCAGCAGTTGGATGACTCTGAGCCAATCACCCTCTCTTAGCCCTAGAAAGAAAGCAATAGCAAACCACTTCCAAAATCTTGCCAAGAAAACTATATAAATTTGTCCAGGCAAGAATCAAGAATAATTTGAAGGTTTCTCTCTTATGATATAATGGCTGCTTTTCATCAATGACTAATATGCATTAATGTATTTTTGTGAAACATCAGCATTAACTGCTGACCAGTGGAAGATTTCCCCAATTTCTTCCACTACTTTTGTTTTGTACTAGGGTCAAAACCAGATTTTAAACTCTTAAAGACTATAGAAAGTTCCTTATGGGAATAACTGAGTATTGCTTAGCTAAATACTGTAGGACAGGGATGTCAAACTCGCAACATCACACGATGTGTCACAATGTATCACGACTTTTTCCCCATTGGCGGCAATGGGGTGGGCGCGGTTTTGGCATGATGCATCTGGCCTTTGGGCCGGCAGTTTGACACCCCTGCTGTAGGACAAGGCACTCATCCATTTGTAGTGATTGGTTTTAGGAATGTGGGGATCAACTGTAGACTAAAAACCAATTAGTTTCTCTACCAAAATACTCTTGCTACAGGCAATCTAGTAGTTTCCCAAAGAGATGTCTTGTATGTATTCAAATATTCAGCAATTTAAAGGGATAATAAATGGTCATGTCACTGTTCTGTTACTTTTTTTTTGTAAATTGGGACAAAGTTTGTATATTGCCAGTTATCTGACATCTGCCTTACCTGGTCTATATGATCCAACATGCCGCCAATACCAGGAACCATCAGGTTGCACATACTGTACTTTATATACTTCAGGGGAAATCAAATAATTACTATTGGTTTTCCAATTTTTCATTTGTCTAATTAGTTTTTTTCACTTCAAAGAAGGTGAGAGAGTACTAGTCTACCAGCAATCTCATTTAATTTTTAGAACTAATAGCTTAGGTGGCTTTTTATCCAGTAGTCTGAAGTACTACTGGTCACACCTTCATAGCTTACTTTTATCATTTAATTCTAAATCAAGCAAAGTTTGAATTCAAGTATTGATCTTGCTCCATTCCATTCTAATATCAACCAACCAATGGTTTAACATGTCTCTGTAATAGTTCTTTCTGGCTGCCTCTTCTATGTCACTCAGTGTCACTAAGATACAACTAAGATACAACTCTTACAATACTAATGAACTGCTATTTATTAATCTTTTCAAAGATATCTTTTTATGTTCCCAAATGAACAAGCTAGAGCCACCCACCCACCCACTCACCCACCCACCCACAAACAAACAAACAAACAAACAAAGGACCAAAACTAAATAGAGCCCAGAAGAAAATGCACAGCAGGTAGGAAAGTGTATTGTACATTTTACTAATTCCAATACACTCTGGAATAAAATAATTAAAATTCGGAAGAAAGAACAAGCTTTTTGAAAGGTCTCTCTGGGTTTTCAATTTTATTTAAATTCTCAGATATACAATATGTTAGCAGTTAAGGTAACTCTGTCAAACTCCTGCCAATATTATTCGCCTGAGCTAACGTTCACTTTTTTGTGGCAATGCATCCAATCGAATAAATCGAGTTCTCAGTACCAATTTACAGCAACCTGAAAAAGCTTCCTACTGGGGAATATATCTTCTCTATCAAACATAGATCATAATGAGCAACCCTGGAACACCTATGGCAGAAAAAAGATTAATTCTAATAAGCTAGAAATCACCAGCAACCCTCAGCAGCGGATTCATAATCTATTAAAACAGACAGGTGATTTAAGACTCTAGACAGGCAATAAAAAGTGAAGATGGGGGGAAAAACCCTAAGCAACATCTACAGCACCAGAACTAGATTTTTGAATGTGAATGAAGCTTAAAAAGAAAACTTTCAAAAAATTTCCTAATTTTTGCACATTTCTATACAGGAATATCCCAAGAGGACACGAGTAATATAGAAGCAAATAATAATTAAAAAATAAAAATTACAGAGGAATCCTTAGAGTGGATTGCTATTACCAGGCAGAGAAGAACATGTTATTAGAAGACAAAGGGGAGCATAATAAATTTACATGCCTGTCACACCATTCCCTTTCAGAGTAAGAAATATTATGGAAAGCATTAAAAAGGGTCAACAGTAAACTAGATAAAATAACAGCATGAGTTAAAAAGGGAATATATTTTAATCTAGTTTAACCAATCCCATTCAATATATCTGTTTATTTTTAATAGTCACACAAAACATCCTTGCTTCCATGCCCATAGAACTGCTTCAGACATGTTGTTTCATCTTCTCTCTTTTCTGACAATCATAGCAATTCCATAACCACAATTTTCTGTCTTCTCTTTTCTCCTATCTGTTGTTGGGTTTTTGTGTGTGTGTGTGTGTGTGGGGGTGATCCAATTATTATTCTTTCTCTTCAAATGACTGAAGCTTCTTCCCATTCACCCACATTCACTTAGTTCCCATTCATACTTGACTCTATCTGGATCTGTTTTATCCTATGCACTTTTAAATAATTCATTGCCCCGACATTCAACTTACTCTTATGTTCCTCCAACATATCCAACTTCCATTTCCGTATACCCTTTGTCCTACTCTCTGTCCTCTTAACTACATTCTGTGAAACTAACCTTTCCCCACCATACATGCTGTACCACATCTCTCTCTTATGTTTTGTAGCAGACAGATTTTTCTCTCATATTTCAGCATTGCATTCTTCTTATGAGCGTAACTCCTCACACCTTTATGATATTCTATAAAATAATAATACCTTTTCACTCTGTTCTAGGTGTGTTCCACATCCCATGTGTTCACTTCCATTCATTCAGTTGGGAATTTACATTGCTTTTCCTTATTTCACTTCTTTTTCTTTTTTTCCATTCTTGTTATTTTTCCCCAAGATGTTGTCTTGACAGTAGCAAAAAAGCCTGTCTAACATTCAAAAGCTCTCATCACCCCTGACAGATTTTATCAATCTTTCAACTTAAACATTTGGATTAATCATTCCTTTGAATTATTCCTTTTTTCATGTATAGGTAAGGGTAGATTTATGCTTAAACCATATATACAAAATATATCATTTTCTAAGCAGAAAAAGTCACCAAACAGGCACTCTTGAATTCTAAATGCTTGACCACTTTTCCTATACTCTCTCATCTTGTTACCATCCATTCAGATCACTTGTTACCATACCATTCAGATCACTTAGCACAGGGGTGTCAAACTCGCCACATCACATAACGTGATGCATCGTGACTTTTTTTCCATTGCCAGGAATGGGGTGGGCGCGGTTTCAGCATGACGCATCCGGCCCGCGAGCTGGCAGTTTGACACCCCGACTTAGCAGAACATAGTTTCCTCTGGCTCACTTTCCTTAAGAACGCTTTACAATTTTTCTATAAATTCTACTTCTTTCATCATAGCATTCGCTATAGTGTAGCATGCAACTGTCAACATCCTATGGATTCCTACTATGTGCGCTCAACAACACAGATGGTACCACTTTCTTTCTAACATATGTTTTAAACTTTTCATTCATAATTAAAGTTTCACCTTCACTTCCTTGCACGTATACATTAACTCCAATTGTGACATTCAGGATACATATCCTTCTTTTTTATTAAATTTCCATGCAGAGTTATCAAAAGAAAAGTGGATTTTCCTCTCAACAGACAAAACAATGGTGACATTGGCTGAAGGCAGACATTAATACAGAGTACAATCTACAGCAGCATTGGGGAATGAAGGAACTTAAAGCTAAAGCTTCCTCACCTAACTCACACTTACCCTTTACTACCTATTTTACATATACGGAGCTTCTAACCTAGTCTACACTCAAGACCTGAAAAAAACTAGAAAAATTAGAAGGGGGGGGAAAGGTTTTTTTTTTCTAAACAGCTTTGGGGAAAAAGGAAAAACCAGGAAAAAACCCTGTTTTTTCCCCAACTTTTCCAGTTTTATTCCAGTCCTTCCCATCTTTACATTCAACCACAGTACTGTTCTTTGATGTCTCTCCACCCTATGTCAGACTGGAGGAAAATTGATTAAGAGTGTTAGGGATAATTAATAATGTCCATAACACCACATTTCTAGGCATTACATGCAATACAGTGCATAGTATTTGTTGCACAAACTGGATAATTTAAATAAATACTGATCTTTTTACAGGGCTTTAAAGCACATTGAATATGCAAGGCCCATGATGTTGGAATTGCTTTGCCCCCCCAGGAGAGTTATAAAATGACCCATACTGTCTTCCATTACTAGAAATATTACAGAGGACAGAATCTACCATTTTCGAAGACAACATTTTCTTAATAGTATGACTAGGTCATAAGCAATACTAAAATCTGTACAATCAAGCAGCAAGAACAAAAAGAACCCCTTGGCTACAAATAATTGAAAAAGACATTCCCTCGTGCAAGCCCCAATTACATGCAAGGCAGTATAGTAGGAATGTTATTGTGCCTTTGCAAAAAAAGTAGTCATGTAGGCTATGTAGGCTACTGGCACCAAACAGCATATCACAATATTCAGTTTTTAGTGTCTGAGGAGACAGAAATGGATCTTCAGAAGAGCTGAGCAGGTCAATGGCTGGCCAGCAATAAGAGAAATTACAAAAGCACATTGCCATATTGCTGAAGCAATTATAGCAATGTAACCTGATTTCTGAATCAGAAATAATGAGCTTTAAATATAAGACACCTAGATTGAACAGCCTGCATTTCCTTACTCTAACCAATCGAGTTAATGGTGCTGAAAGCCAAAGTCATGCCCCAGGGGGCCAAATACCAATCTGTATTGTTTGAAAACTCACCCGGCCCTTTAAGGGTCATCTACCCATCAACCCTCACTCCAAAACCAAGTGCATCCTGGGAAGCCAGACTCCATTTCCTTTAGCATTCAAAGGTAACAGAAGCACCAGGAAGAATCCAGCCTAATCTGTGGCACATCTGAGGACAAAAATCCACACACAGCATCACTGGTGAGATTTAGATTTATCTGTATTTGTTAATTGTTATGCTCACCAACAACTCAATAGTCTTTATTTTGCATTTGGGTTCTAATTGTATGTATTTCTATTTTCCCAATTTCACTCATCTTGTTCCTTTAATAAAGCATCCAGATCTATGCACAGTTATTGGAGGATAGGTGGGTTTAGCTGCATGTTAAGCTGTAGCGAGGACAGAACATCAGGAAATAGCACTTCATGACTCTTTTTTATTACTACTGCTAGGACTGAGAGAGTGAAATCCCACAAAAAATTGCAGAAGCTCAGTGAAAAACACTTGTTGATGACCTCTGAGATGACTGAAATGACGGAGTTACATCCACTATGGTATTCTTCTGGACTGCTTTATAAAGTTTGCAGTGGTAGGCAAACTATTGCATTAGTTCTCCTTCCTCCAAAATCCATTTCAGTCCCTGTTTGTGGTGGGGAGACGTCCAGCTCTAGGTTCCTAATGTGTAGGCTTCTACATATATTTTCTCTCTCTGTTCTTATTCTCTACATGAGACCACTGGATGATGTCATCCAGTAACATGGAGTACACTAATGATACCCATTTCTGTATCTATATCTCAGGCTCACCAAGGTGCTTTCTCAATGTTTTGAAGCTTTAATGGTCTGGATAGGAGGTGGGTGAGGAAATTCAACCATGGCAAGAATAAATGACTATGGTTTTGGGGACATTCCATATCTGGACATTTATACTGTCTTTGAATGTGGCAGTATTCCCCACACAGAGCTGGTGGATAATTTCAGCATTTTCCCAAACTTGCGGGTCCTGCTGGAGGAGCAGATAGCAGATGTAGTAGTTGGGTATATGTGTAAATTTATACATCAGCTGTGTCTGTTCCTACACAGAATGTCCCTGCTGTCAGAAAAGAGCAAAAAAGAGCAAAATCATTCTACTAGCCCAATGGCTTACATCACCCACAGTGTTTGAAGGCACAGTATTTTCCGGAGCTCAAACCACATTCTGGAGCTTGAGACACCTACATCATGGTAATCAAGGTCAGAAGTAATGCTCAAGCAAATACTATGAGCAGAGAAATCTAAGAGAACCTGATTTTCAGAGAAAGCAGTTTATGATTATCTGTGGTGTGGTGCTGCTACTTTGCTATCACCACACAAGACCACCAAGGGAGCCATTGATTTGGAATGCAGTTTTCCCCATGCTTAGTTTATATAAGTAGTAATTAAAAACAAACAAACAGTTCAATAGCATGAATGATGCCTCATTGATATCCCTCTTCTTTTTACTTTTGTTGATGAGTACAGATCCACTCTGCCTCCATGACAGGCACTAAGCTAATCTTAATTACTTTCAGAAAGACACAGGTGCTCCTCTGAGCTTTCCAGGCAAATAAAAAAGATTACAGAAAGATGAACTAGCTGTGAGATCAAAGATTATTTATAATACCCAAAGTTTTTTTTTAAAGTATTTGGTTTTCTCTTTGATGGCACAAATTTAAATAGTTTCTAACTTAAGTATGTGACTTTTAAAACGTTTGTTACCTGTATGGAAAACAAAAGAGCCGACAAATTTTTTTTAAAAGAATGCCTTCCTCTATATCTTAGATCAGGGGTAGTCAACCTTGGCTCTTTTATGACTCGTGGACTTCAACTTCCAGAATTCCTGAGCAAGCTAAGCTGGCTCAGGAATTCTGGGAGTTGAAGTCCACGAGTCATAAAAGAGCCAAGGTTGACTACCCCTGTCCTAGATTGATGACACATTTAAAGTTACCAAAATGAGATGAATCATTCAGTATTTATCATTTGAGACGATGCTTCAGCACTTACATTGGTTTTACTGTCTTCTGAGGAAATATAAGGATTTTCTGGTTTTGGTCATTTTTTTTTTAATTTAATCAAAATATTGTGAATTGCAAGGTACAGTAGATTGGGCAGAACTAGCAGAAGTCAGGAGTTTGCTGGGTCAGGAAAGTTCACTATAATAAAAGGCAACAAATACAGATGTAAAAAAGGGTGGAAATGCTGTTTAAGTTAGTTTTGCTTTTGTCTGCACTTATATTTCATATTTTGTCTTTTTATCTTTTATTTTTGCCCATAGGCTTGTTTGATCTCAATTTCTTTCCATTCCTCTTCTAAAATAATTGGCAAGTACTAAAAAGTTCTTACATGATGTGGAACAAACAAAATTCTCACAAAATAATCTTTAAACTTACAGAAGAAGTTAATTGAAACAAAGAAAAAAAAATAAAGGAAAAAACAAAGAAAGAAAGGGAGAAATTACCTTATGCTATCAATAATCACTGGTTTACTAATAAATACATAACTATGATCAGTTCAAAATATTATTATAAAATAGCACAAATCTTTGTTATAGTAACACATATTGCTTCAGTAGAAAATATTACCTTTTCCAAAACAGATAGATCAAACATTTCTGAAAGGTATTCCTTAACATCTGAAATAATATTACTTTTCCAATTGCTCAATATAATTCTTTTAGCCAGACCCCATGCCTGATACAACAATAATTTCCAGTAAATACCAAAGTTTGGTATATAATTCAATATTACAGTAACATATTAACATTTATAGATTCCCATTAATCAATTATATACAAAAACATACTATTATAAAAAATAATATGATCACATGATGATATCCTATGGATAAATAAGCCCTCAACTGACATGTATCAATTCCAAGAGGAGATAATATTTGAACTGTGGAGTCCTTAGTGCTTTCTGAGCTGGGTTGCTTTCTTGCAGACCAACTAAGTAACATCATCAGTGCCCTATTTATGATTGTATAGCTAATTCCTTGGGTCCTTGGGTCCAAGTCCTGTGGTTTTAAATACTGCTTCTAAAATTGCAAATAATTCTAACTGATTAGAACTGTCTATGTCAGACATTAGCATTCTACGGTTCACGGGCCACATCCGGTCCTTTGGCTGTATCTGTCCGGCCTGCGGCAGTGGTGGCCCTATTGGTTCAGCCCTCCACAACTGTCTCAGTTTCGCATTTCCCCTTGGAAAATTAATTACCATCCCTGAGTCCTTTTTGGAGGATATTGGGTTCTGTGGTGGACAGTGGGCAGCTAGACATGTTAACATCCCATTTCAGATTCAGGTACCTCTTTACATCTGGAGTTTAGCTTGAATAGTTGATGTTACCTGTTTGGGTAATGAAATATCTGCAAACAAACAACCCAGCTCAGAGAGCACCAAGGATTCCTCAGGTATCAATTACTTGTCAGAAGAAGGTGAATAAGTAAGTCTGGGATGGCTTTCTACTCCAGTACGGTAGAAAAATACCCCCCTTTGGAGCTGTCCTTCCCTTTAACAATCTCTGTTTTCCTCTGCAAAATCATGGCAGGAATAAGGAATACATTCTAATGCAACCATACCATTCCACACCACCTACTGTGTAAACAGTGACAGCCATTGTTTTCCTGGAAATCTTTTTGGTAAATAAAGGAATCCAACCCACCTGTACCAACCTTTACAACCTTTGTTCTACCAGGAAAGCCATTAAGCAAATCAAAAGCATGGCCCTTTTACTTACGCTTCACCTTGTTCATTGTTTTTTTCTAATAAACTGACTCCTCCCTAAGAAGCCTCCTTTCTGACATTTCTCTCCTATTTGTTACTTTCTTAGTGCAATGGCTGCTGCATCTTTTCCTAATTATGAACTGGCTAACATAACGGAAGGCTATGCTGTATACCCAATATCTCTTGAGTTTATTCTCTCTCTGCCCTGAAATGTGTTTTTACATCAAAAGCTACTAAAACCAGAACAATTAAAAATATATACATAGCACTAGACAACCCATACCCAATTGGGTCTTCATTGCAGAGATATTTTCTTACAGAAACAGAGGAACAGAATGACCAAAGGCAAGCCAAAAAAAAAAAAAAGTAAGGGGAAGCAAGAGTGATTTCCAACTTCCCATTGCCTTCCTCATGTGTTTCCTTGTGGGAATCTAGCAAGGTGCATCGGAAAAGCTCCCTCCCTCTTCCCCCCTCCCTCCTTTCCTATTCTTAGCTGCTTAGTGACTTTCTTCATAACACTTTATACCACTGGTAATAATGGTCATGTAAATGATCATTGGAGAAGGTAATGTCCCCAATCCCAACAAGGGGAATTGATAGTAAATTTTTATGGAGGTGAAAAGAGAAGCCTCTATTAAAAGGCAGGCAAAGGGACTCATTGTAAGCAGTCCTTACAGCCACTGTTAATGCTTTCCCTTCTGTTTTAGCACTTATGCAATTTCAGACATTGCATATAATAGGACACTAAATACATTACATATACACACATACAAACACATATATCTGACTTTTAAAAGAACATATCCTATTTAAGCCAAAAAGGAAATATAGGATACACTACACAACAAACCATACTACCCCCGACTCATTATCTTATATACACTCAGATACAACCTCTCTTTTCACCTTCTGTTCATTTCTTATTTTTATGATGCTGAATGGGGGGGGGGGAAATAATCTAATTTCCAGACATCAGAATAAAATATTAATTTGGTATTCAAAATTTCTGAGTTTCTAAGGAAGTAAAGCTGATGATTGGCAGATCTCCTCTATTTGCTGCTTATTGTATAAAAGAAAAGGGAAAATGAGATAGATCCTTTTTTTTCTTTCTATTTTCAAAATCCTCAGGTAAAGACTTGGTTTGCTAATTCCACAAGTATAAAAATTATTCAACTAGTTTGAAGAGATTGCGGTAATGAACAACTCTCTCCCCCCCATCCCTATTCTTTTGTTTTTATTCAAAGTAAGATTCCACATCCCTCCCTCTTTCTCTTTACTCCCTTTGCTTTTATCTAAAGCAGGGGTAGTCAACCTTGGCTCTTTTATGACTCGTGGACTTCAACTCCCAGAATTCCTGAGCCAGCAGTGGGAGTTGAAGTCCACGAGTCATAAAAGTTGAAGTCCACGAGTCATAAAAGAGCCAAGGTTGACTACCCCGATCTAAAGAATGAGATTCCTGCTCAAATTAATTAATTAATTAATTCAACTCTTTTTTGCTGCAAAAGGAGCTAAGCCAGCTTCCATCACATAACAAAATAGTAGACAAGGACAGGTAAATTTTCTCTTTCTTTTCCAAACTGATCCAGAATCAAATAACTTATCAGTAAGTTGTTTGCTTAACTACTGCAAAAGTTCCTCTCACTTACTTCTCTTATTCACTTGGCTTTTTATTTATTTTTATTAGATTTTAATCCTACATACACTACTTTTATAAATAACACAAGGCATTCCTTCCTCCTCTTCCTATTGTCCTCACAACAACTCTGTGAAGTGAGTTGGGCTGAGAGAGAGAGAGAGTGATTTTTAGATTGTTCATTGTAACTTCTGAATATCAAGTACCTGATTGCCTGTGATATACTTTAATACATTTTATTGAATTAATTATAGTATCACATTTTGACTTCTGGAATATATGTGATTGTTAAATTACTTTTAGTGTTTAGGCCTTAGTGCAGTGGGAGCCCCCATTTCATTACAGCTCTACCCAATCCCAGGCTACTGAAAAATAAATGTTTGAATATAAAATATGGGGAAAGATCTTGTGAATTTGTTTTGGGGACTGATTATGTGTTAGAATCCTTAAAACAGATACAGATATAGGTCTTCTAATATAGTAATGTATATCATTTTATATACTTCAATCAAATATTGTCAATTGCTATATGACTCAGCAAGGAGATCTACAGTTTTGATTCTCTGATTTTATTTTGTTCCTCTTTAATATGTAAATCAGGCATTCATTTATAATCATCTCTGTTTGGCTACTGGTCTAATGAACAAATACAGACAGTAATAATTTACATATGCACCATTCACAAAGTACTTCCAGAAGTTAGGATAAGAAACAATGGGTTTAAATTACAACTTGATTTTGACAGGACATCAGAAACACTTGCTAATGGTAAGAGTTGCTCATCAGTGGAACAGATGCCTCAGGAGATGATGAACTTTCCTGTTGCTTGTGATGTCTAAACAAAGGTTGGATGGCCATCTGTCTGGGATGCTGTCATAATGAATTATTGCATTAGGCAGAGAATCGAAATAATCTCCAAGACTCTGTCAACCCTTACATTCTGTGATTATTAGAAAAACTTCATTTAACTACTAATATTTAATAATGCTTTCATTTCTAGTTATGAAGATTATTTTAGAGTGGGATTCTTTTGAAACAGTTACTTATTTTCCTCTCTTATATATTTATATCTATTTCTATATCTCTAACAACATGTTGAAAACTACTAAAGCTTGGCTGATTTAATACAGATCTTATATGGGTACCAATATTAACAGATGTGTATTTCCAGAATAGCATACATAGTGCTAATACACTGTTAAAGACTATATGAATTAAATCTATTAATTAGCAAAGCCTGAAAGCCTGGCAAAAAGTGAAATGCTTTCCATCTGTACTGTTAAACAATTGTTGGAAACCCAGAATGAAATAACTAAGGGTGCTATTTATTGTAAGATATTACTTACTATATTGAACAGTATTTATCTGATTATAGTTATAACTACATATGGCCTGAATTACAGATTTTTTTAAAAAAAACAAATTCTGCTGAAAGATACCTCATAAGTAATGAATTTTGTGTCTATTTTCTAAGTAAAAAGTGCAGATGTTTTCATTTACTTTTATGACCATTCTTCTTTGCCTAACAATGGCTGTACTGAAACTATTATTCATCCATATTACTTTGGCTTCTGAAAATTTGAAGGAGATTTCCTACATATTTTCAGCCTTTTTTGAAATAATCTGAAGAAACATAGTGGTTAAAATATTAAATAAAAATGAATTCCTTCCTCTCCCTATCTTTGAAAATAGATTCTGGGTTTAGTATGACATATTTTAAATTCTATGCTTTTACGAAGGGCTCTTTTTAACATGTTGTTTTCCAAGTGGCAGTTTTAACTGTAAATGTAAAATAAAAGCATGGTTTGGATCCAAATTGTCATGCTTACAGTAATGTCACTGGAAATGTATTCTAGTAATTAACTGTGCTGTTATGTACAATTTTCTAGGTCTTAGACTGTAGGAAATCCTTCTTTATCATTCTAGCTTTTTCCAGCCGATGCAGGCTCTACTTTTTGGATCAATGAACACCATTTCATATGATCAAATGCAGCAGTCAAGTCCAACTAGATGAATTTTATGTCCATGTTAATTGTGTCCTGCCATCTATGCTTTGGTCTTCCATGTGGGCATTTGCCATCAGTGTTAAAGAGGTAGGCAGTGCAGGAGGTGGTGTGGGATGCTGCTTGTAGAATACGGCTATGCTAACATTGGTGTATTTGCCTGCATTTTTTCTGTTATTGGTGTATACCCATTTGCTCTGTACTGTACGTGGTCACATATATAGTGTTTATAGATTATAGGAACTGGCTTTATTATATTTCTTTAACAACCACATCAAGAAAATGTTGGTGACTTATAAAGATTATATTTTACTGTGGCAAATATTTCTAAACAATGTATTAAAATCAAAGTTCAGCAAAATATATGTGGCAAACAGGGTATGTGTACACACACAGTCTGGTGAGTTAGCTCTGTTGGCTTTCATGAAGGGGGATCCCTAAATGCCCCATGCACAATCTTATTGTATCCTTCTTACAACTGGGAAGAAACCCCTTGCAATGCTACTACTTTTCTTCCCCTCCCCTCCCCGCAAAAATCCATCTATTCCATGCTTTATTTGGGAAGAGTCAATCTTTGTTCAGTCAGCATCTTCAGTGGAAGGAAAAATTGGCTAATATTTTCCCCAGAATGTGCATCACAGATTCATTTAGGATTTAAGTCTTTATTGTATATGCTAAAAAACTAAAAATAAGATGAAAAAGCATGAAAAAAGGGAAAACGAACAAATAACTATACAAAACCCCCACAACTTCTGGATACGCTGATTTCAGCTGCTGGTTCTTTAAAGCCAGGATCCCTACTCTCCTCATAAAACAAAAGTCTCATCACTCAAATTTCAATCCCGCATTATAATTCACATGTGGTTTCACTAGTTCCTTGATTGCTCTATAATTCCCTAATCTGCAAGATGGACCTCCATAGACAGGGGTCTTCCTTCCTTCCTTCCTTCCTTCCTTCCTTCCTTCCTTCCTTCCTTCCTTCCTTCCTTCCCTCCTTCCTTCCTTCCTTCCTCCCTCCCTCCCTCCCTCCCTTTCCATGACTTTTAGCCAGTTCCACGCAATAGTGGTCCTGCAAAGAAACACACACCAAAGGAAAAAAGCAAAAAGGAAGGACTCCCACAATTCTCATTTTAAAAAGCTGGTCTTAGAAGAGCTCTTGCAACTTATTG
The DNA here is from genome assembly GCF_001527695.2 of Protobothrops mucrosquamatus. Lineage (NCBI taxonomy): Eukaryota > Metazoa > Chordata > Lepidosauria > Squamata > Viperidae > Protobothrops > Protobothrops mucrosquamatus. The sequence continues at coordinate 640,814 of NW_015386540.1, forward strand.
GTTCTTCGGTGTTCAAATTTTTATGGACTTCTGATCTCTCCATCCATTAAACGGCAGTGAGAGGTCCAGGTTTTCTTTTAATTCTTACTCTGTCTGAACCTCCAGAAATGGGATTTCTCCCCATTCCTACAATGGAAAATGTCATGGGAAAATTAAGAAATGAAAATTAAGAAGTGGTATTGATGAAATGTACAAACCAAAAACTAGGTCATATACGTACAAAATTGTACATAGGTGTAGAAGAGAAAAGATGTTTGCAGGTAATTCTTCATCTGCTATTGCTGGGTCCAAACTGTCACTGCCAGGCAGGAAGAGAAGCATCATTGAAGCATTAAATCTCTCAAGTTGTACCTGCATTTGTCATAAGCAATGGCTTCTGTTTGAGATAGGTTAATGGAGTGAAACCAGAGTGATGCTGATATACATTTGTTCTTATAAATTCTCTGTTAAAATGATTGAGAGTCTTTCATTCATAGGGCCATTGAAGATTTTATGAGGCAAAAATCTAGACCTTGGCATTTATTAGTTTATGATATTGTTATTACTAAGTTAATATGTTTTCTTTTGTCTCCCTCCTCCCCATGATCTGATTGAAAATATACTCTTTTAAAAATAGTTTATAGCTATCTGCTTCATTTTCAATTCTGTTCCCATATCCTCTTTTTTTATTCTCCTTTAGAAGCTTCCAGTCCCTTGTTTATCTACAAGCAGAGAGCAGTGTTAATGGAGAAACTGTGTTTATGAACCAACTGTCTTCCATCTAGCTCTGCTATTAGGTCAATATATAATCTTAGACAGCTGCTGGCTGGATATTTCATTTTCTACTGATGACCAGATTTGGTAATAAAGCTGGTCATCAGTAGACCAGCTTTATTACCAAATCATCAATAAAGATCATCTGAATTCATGTCAATGATAGGATTGCCATTGCTATAAAACTATTGATTAGTTCTCTCTAGAAGTTCCTCCCAAGTATGTAAAATCTTTCTCCATCAGATATAATGTCTCTTTCAGTAATTTTGCTTGTTGCTCTTGGTTTTGTTTTTTGTTTTTTGCTTACTGCCGGTGTTAAAATACATGGCTGAAAAGATTTTGCCCTGCTGGGCATATTTTATTGTGATTATGGACTGGTACATAAATTTGCAGAGATAACATTCAACCGTTGATCAATGACCCTATTCCCAAAACCACATCTTTGGTGGGAAAAAGTGTGAGATAACTGAAAATAAGTGGACACAATTGACTGTTACCAGAAACCCATTAGTGGGGGAAAATATTGCAGACAAAAAAAGGAATTATCCCAAATTTTCAAATCCAACACCACAGGCTGGGAGTACTGTGAAGTGAATAAGTGAAGTCATTTCTTTCTGGAAATATTTGTTTGGAAGCTTTTAGAGAACTATCTCCATCCAGTGGCCAAAGAGGGCATGGAAACAAAAGTTGACATGTTCAAATGCAAATGCAAATAATAAAAAACAAAAAACAAAAAACCCAACCCTTCTGTGGTGGAATATATTCCCTAAAGGAGGTTGAAGTTGTTCTTTTTTTTTTTTTAAAGATTCCAGGTATATGCTATTAGTTTTAGAGATGCTGCTCTAAAGACCAGTTCCATCTGTCTTTGTATTTTACAACTTCCTCATGCTTAATTTGCATATTTCTACTAAATTATTTGTCCTTCAATGTATTTTCTCAATTTCTAGTTTAAGGTTTTAAAACTCTTCTCAGTTTGCCACATGTGCCTGCCAAATGGCAGTGATCACTAAATCAACAGGAAAAGTTTCAGCTATACCAAGTTATAGTCAGACATATATAAGTGATCCATGCTATGTATCATACCACAGGCTTTATCAAGCATGATTCTGTATTATGCTATAATAAAAGAGCTAATCAAACAAAGTTTTTTTCATATATCAGTCTCTAATTTCAAAACTGTGCAAACCAAGTGATGATAGCTTTGACATTCCTTTCATGATTTGTGATATCTCATCTATAGTCTCTCTATCTGTAAGTGGTTAAGTCTGGGAAGAGGAGATTCTGAAAACCACTACTAGGCATAATAGATCAGAGTAGCAATTCACAGTCTAAAAAGATAGCAGAGTTTTCATCTTGCTGAGATGGAAAATACCAAAAGGTGTGTAGATTTGCTCACTGCAGTTCTTGCCATTCTACCTACCTCCCTCCCCCCCCAAAAAAAATTAAGGGCTGTCCCTCACCACCTATGGCTTATTCATCTCTGCAGGAGCCAGTGCTAGCTTAGATGGACAGTTGCCTACTTCGGCAGGCAGAACAGTTTCACATGTTCAATGGGAATCATGCAAGGAGCAATCTCAGCACTTTACGGAGTTATGCCTATTGTCCCACAGTGCAGGGAAACCATCAAAGGGCACCTTAACTGAAAAGCTTATAAGAAAAGATATTATAAACCTAGTAGCAGATCATTTTCATTATTAATAATTAAAACAGGGGAATGGATAATATTCTCTTCTAGATAACGACCTTGATTCCATTATAAATGTGTCACTATAAAATATGTGAAGATTCACTAACGCGTGTAAAAACGACCTTACTGCTCATGCATCAGTTTAAGAATAGAACCATTTCCATTTTCCTTTATTTAATGTGCTTGCTTTTAATTAGGTTGCAAGGTGCTGATCCAAGCATCCTGTGCTTTTTGATTAATACCTCTTGGAAGTTAGCTGCTCTGATGCATGCAAAGAACAGCATCACTCACTTTGCTGGATGCCCAAATCCACCAGCAAGTTTCCAACTCACTGAAATAAAACAGAATTATTTGAATTGGTTATTGGAGAAATAAATGAAGTTTTCATGTGGACAAACATGCACTAAGTTCTAGATGACCTGGGCACCTTGTCAGAACAGCTGTGATTGCATTTGTCCCTTCAGATCAATTTGGATTGAAGAAATCCAAACCAAAGGACTGAAATCCTCTGCAAAGAGTACAGATTCTACATCCATTTCTTAATCCAACTTTTAGGGGAAGACTTCTACAAATTGGTTGTGATAGTAAAGAGAGATCTTTTTATTTTGTGTACAATAGGATTTCTCAGAATCATTTCTTTTTCTGCAGTCATTCTTTTGCAATTTTGCTTTTCCTCCTACTCCACCCTTTATAAACCTCACTGTATCTGTGAGTTCATTGGAGTTTTAAGATTTCACTCTAGTGCAGGGGTGTCAAACTCACAACATCACGTGATGTGTCATGACTTTTTTTGCCATTGCCAGCAATGGGGTGGGCTCAGTTTCGCTATGATGCATC